>NW_016908335.1:1429940-1475830 GCF_001483705.2 Eufriesea mexicana | reverse complement strand
CCGCTCTTCTTTCTCTCCATTATCCGGTATCGTAGGTAATTTTCCAGCAGCGTGTACCACCGAACGCGGGTTACCAGCCCATTGTTTATTTCCTCCGCTAGTCCTCGACTTCTCTCCGCTCTCTCTCTCTCTCTCTCTCTTCTCTCTCTCTTTCTCTTTCACTCTCTTTCTCTTTTCTCGCCCACCCTTCTCGTCTCCTTCGCTCCGCGCCGTTTCTTCCTTCTCGCCACCCCCTCGCCCCCGCCGTCCTTTCCATCGGCTTCTCCGCCTGTTCACCTCCTCCTCCCCCTCGTCGTTCCATCCCCTCTGTCTCTTCCCCTTTCTCCCTTAGTAGCTACAACTCTCGTCAAGCCACCGCATTATCCCACCCTCTCACACACCGGTATTGATTCCGTCATACCACCCCTGCCGTGAAAGCCAGAGTTGCTCTCTTTGTGTGCGGCCGTGCGCGGCCGTGTGTGGCCCGCCGTGTTCCCGTGTGTTCGCGTGTATTTTAGCCAGCGCCGCTCCACCCCCACACGCCCCTGCCACGGTCAAAGCGAACCGGAGAACGCGACGGAGGCGGTTTCATAAATTACGCTAAATACCAGCGGGTTACGCGACGATACACGCGTGTGACCGCGCGCGTGCATCGCGGTCACGCATCCACCCCCTCGTTACCACCCGCCGCCCTGTCGTTGCGCAGCCGAGTCCCAGCGATCGGCCGACAGACCATCGCGATGGCGACTGCCGAATTTCCAAGGAAAAACGCTCCGTTCCGCTCGATTAACCCTCTACTCTCGGCTCCAGGAACGCGTTTAACCGGACTCCCGCGTTCCTCGCTCGGCTATCGCGAGCACCGTGAAATGCCTTTTAATTCCGCGCGTCCGGCCGGAAAGTTGCGTGCGGGTCGATCAGTCGGCGGATATCGATCCCCGATCGGCTTCGGTAAACCGCGAGGAAATTGAATCCGCGAATCGCTGCATCCCTCCACTGGAGGAGGACCGACGATCGAGAGATCGCGCGCGGAACCACGAGGCGTAAAACGACGCACGGTGCCGAATGCTGCAACCATCGCGAAGATTCGATTATTCGTGGAGACGCTTAATTAGTAATTTAATTAGCGATACGGTGCTTCGGATAGCGCGACGATAGTAGGACGATAGTAGGGCGATAACGGGACGATAACGCAACGATAACCCGCCAACCGCGAATACCTGATGACAGCGAACGGTGATAGAGACGAGAGATCGGTAACGAATGGCGGGTCGCGTGCACGCGGATTTTCGCGAACGTCGACGGGAAAGCGCGAAGGAAGGAGCGAGAATGTTTGCCACTCCGCGACTTCTTCGTCCCCTTAAAATTCACCCCGGCATTCTTCCCGCGACAGATTTGAATAATGTAGTAGGCGAACGGGGGTCGGGCGAGACGCTACCTACTCATTCCCCAACCCCGGTGGCTCGGAGAGCGTCTTGGAGATGGAAAAGTTGGGAGCCGCGCGTGCGATGGAAAGCGAGGGAAAGCGAGGGAAAGCGGCGGAAGAGGGTAAGAGAGCGGGAACGCGTTTCCGGGATTCCTGGTCGTTCCCCCACGGGACATTAAAGTCATTAAGTGCGATCTGGAAAGCCCGACACCGGTCTTACGAAGCTGTTCTCGGTCCATCGACTCCCCGTTATCTCGAGGATACTCGATTTAACTCGGAGCCGCGATTTACGGCCGCGATTACGCGTGTGGGACGCAACGGTGTTTAATAACGTTTCAACGCCCACACCGGCTTTTTTCTCCGCACCCACGACGCACAGACGCAAAAAGATCCAGAGCAGACCCCTCGTTTCGACCGACTCCCGTTTCACTCGCGATCTTCTAATTTTAGAGCAGCGAGCAACCGCGTCTGGCCCACTCGCTTCTTTCGCCAAACAGCACCGATCGATTTCCCGACCGAACGATCCTCGCGCGGAAAACCACCGACGACCGTCCACCGTGCCCCCCTCGAAGGGAGTCGCGATGCGAGCTCCGGGCGCGCGAAGACGTCTGTCCATCGCGCACGCGGTTCCTGCTATTTTCTCTCCGCTTTATTTTTTAATCTCGCAAAGAGGAACGCGCGACGCGACTGCGAGAATCACGCGAGTCGCCTGTGCGACGCGTTTCATCGCCGCGTGGCAACCCGTTATCGTTTTTACCTCGCAGCCGGCTGATAACGAGCCTCGGGCAGGACTAATTAATTCCTCGGGAAAAGCCCGGACGTTTTTCCCCGATCAGAGCCCGGCGCACCGATCCAGTCGGTAATTCCCGCTCTCGTCCTAACACCGGCTACGAAAACATTCCCCCGATCTTCGCGGCTAATTAATTTACACCGTCGGGCAAATAACCACCTCGAGGCTAATCGATCTAACGAATATCCGACTCGAGGGCCCTTTTCCCGATAATCCCTACGCGAAATTCCCAGCGCGCGGGTACGCGAGTCTCCCTCGCGCTTGGGCCTCCCTCTGTATCTGTTCGAACGAGACGAGAAGAGAGGAAGAAACTGAGGGAAATCGGAGGAGAAAAGGCAACACCGAGGGACGCAAGAGGAATTCGACTCGTCGAGTTCCGACGTCTGCCATCCGATTAGTCGAGCCGACAGCCACGGTGAAAACGAGGTCAGAGACGAGAACGAGCGGCAAAGACGGCCACTGCGGCATGCATGCACGCACGCACGCACGCACGCATGCAGGCAGGCAGAGCAGATACTACGCGCACCGACACGCGCGCGCGCCTCGACGGAAATGCGGCTCAACCGTGGCGACTTTCCGCTCGGCGACCGGCGCAATCGCTCGGTTTTCGTAACGAAGATATCGCCGTGGAAACCACCGCGGCTATAACAAAGACGCTGACGTAAAAATTACGCGACCGCCTTCTTCTCGATACCGCGTTGATTACTCGCCAACGAGACTCTCGCCAATTCTCCTCGGAAAGCGGAGCAGCCGAGTGAAATTGTCCTTGTTCTTATTCGCGTTAGGCTCGCGCCACGGGCCATCCGCCGAGGGAGACAGGACCAGCCGAGTCGCTGCTTCCACGAGGTTAGCCATTCGCTTTCAAAACGCCGTGATTAATACGGATATTATCGTGCAAGCGTGCGCGAACACTGCCAGCAACCCGGTACCCGCCCATTTATCCGCCACGGATAAATAAATATACGCCGGTTCTTCTATTAAGCGAATTTCAAAGTTATCCGTCCTGCTGTTAACGCGTTAATCCTTTCGCGACGGTGAACCTGTACCGTATTTCGCCACTTTTCGCCACGGCGCCACTCACCAGACTCCGCCATTTTCTGCTTTGTTTAACGCCTGTGCTAACTTTAGTTTCAGGTCGCTATTGAATTTAATATATACATTACTAATACATATTACATGTATATATATTAGTCATTATTAACCCTTTGCACTCGAGAGGTGACTCTCAGTCACCATTTAACCCTTTCCACTCCTTTGTCGAGTTACACTCCACGTTCTTCGATTCCTTATTTACTGAACAAGAAAAGAGAAGATAAGTAACTATTTGAATTACTTAGATTCGAAATATAAATCACAACAATGCTTGAGACCTGTATTTAATATTGTAGAGATAGGGTGGAACACGAATAATATAAAACTATTTATTAATCATAAAATATAACATACAACGCGCCGTGACGGTAAAGACTACGAATATAATCTATCTATTAACTAAACTCTTGTAACTACAACGACACAATTATACCTAACACGAATACAACTAACACCTTTTCTCACGACTCTCTCTACGAACTCTAATATACTACACGTACTACGACAGACTCCACACTCTCGCCCTTGCATCCCTATTTAAAACCATACATTCTATCCTCTTTCATACCTATTCTCTCTTTCCAATCACACTTTCCCACGCACTCCTTGCAATCTTACCCTCAGCGGGTCACGTAGCCCAAACACTCAAACGCATTCCGAGAGACACTCTTCACTTTCATCCGATACATTCATAAACATCCCGTCCACACGATCCTAGCGCACGATCATTCGTCCTTTCGCACGCACTCTAGGATAACACGCTCATCCTGCGATACCACAATATAATCAGTAAACAAAATTCTTGGATATAGGTAGCAATAAAGGCACCGATTCTATAAAGTAAATTTCAAAGGAAATACTTAAAATAGTAGGGAGTTATTGGCAACAAAATTGAAAAATAATTCGGAGTGCAAAGGGTTGATCGGGTTCTAAAGATCGGCGTTAAATAATATATCAAATTTACAATTACCTAACGATGTGTGGAATGTGGAAGAAAAATAATTCTACGCCTTAATTTGCATATGATTTCTCATTTACCATTTTAAAAATATCGTCGACTTTGTGACAGAAAGTCTTCGAATTACTACTTTTCTGTAACGAAAAAGTAGTCGAGTGCAGAGGGTTAAGTTTACGTATTAGTAATACATATTGGTAATTATTAATATATATATTAATCCTTTCGGTATGAGCGCGCTGTCCGCCATGACACTCCCGCTGTACGACATGGTCAGTCCCCTCTTTTGTATAAAGATTTTCTTAAGCGTTAAATAAGAACTGTGCTTAATAACAGTTTCCAACTAGTATTGTTTGTAGCTTTAATATTAAAAGATATTTATATAAAATTCTACACAGATGGATGATGGATATATCCGGCGCTCGTCCACACAGTTCATCGGATGGATGCTTGTACCGAAAGGGTTAATAATACATTAATATAATTATGATTTGCCATATATATACGACAGTCACTTATTATACGTATCCTTCTCAATACGCGTTAAACGCGAAAGCTGAATCGGCAAGAGCGCGAAAATAGGGGCCAAAATATTTACGAATTTTATCTGACCCAACTTGCATCTCTTCGATACTGTGTACACTTATCTCCCATGCTCCGTGATAAGAATTCCGAAGTTGGTATCGAGGACGTAATTATTTACTTTCTCTTTCGGGTACCATTGAGTGAATAATTCGATCGAGAGGAGACGAAGAGGCTGGAGGACAGAGTCTTACTTACAAGGAGAGTGCAAGTCTTTTGGGTCATTGATTTAGTCGAAACTTTGCAGGTTTATAGATTTGTTCAGCCGGTTCGAGAAAATGTACCATTATAAGGCCAACTACTCGTTTTGGAGATATGAATGAATGTTTATTATTCTTAATGAGGGATTTCTTCCGAATAGTTATCGATGGTTATCGATAGTTATCAAGCGGATTGTGGCCTAACGGCAACATCCGAAAATTGCCACCAGCGTGGGAATTTTCGAATATCGCCATTAGGCCACAAAGGCACTTGATAAATATTCGAAATAATTTTGTAATTAAATATAGTAGTATCGGATTAACCCTTTCGCTTCAGTCCGCCAAAGTACCGTCACTGAACGGAAGCGCGCGGCAGAAGTGTGCACAGTGTGTGTGGTTTCTGTGTATTTTTGAACGTTTTCCTAAGTCTTAAATAACAACTGTGCTGAATAAAACAATCGTATACAGATTGCACTGTTATAAGCATCATTTGGATGCCGGATGTATGGGGTGCCCCGTAATCAGGAGTCATCGCGGGGACTCTCGAAGTGGCTCTCGAAGTGAAAGGGTCAGTAAGTCGAAAGGAATTTTGATTCTGACTATATCTTATATTTCTTGTCGATATAAAATAAACGGAGGCTCGAAGCCTTCCATGATTCATGGTGCAAACGGTGCACTGTCAAAAATCGTGTGTCGTCGAACCCTTCGGCACGGTTTCTATAGACCCTGTGACATCCACTGCGTCACTCAACTCAGCTTCGAGAATTAATAAACTGCATGGTTCTTCGAAGCAAGGATAGATCTCGATGCATAGTGACGCCATCCAAATAAAGATTCCTCTCGCAAAAGTCAATAATAATACTCTAATCGTAAATATCTCGAAAACCATTAAGTAGTTACCCTGATGATAACATATTTTCGTGAACTGGCTGACTAAATGTACAAACCTGCAAGGATTTGCAGTCTCCTTGTTAGATGACGCTTGCTAGGCAACAGCGCCGATGAAATCGGTGGAATTTATAATACCATAACACCATTTACTGCTCCAAATACGCGAGCTTCCGCAGTGCGAAGTTCGTAAATGTCGCGAGCGAGTCGGACCAAAGGTCAGAGCGTTAGAGGAATGGAGGCAGCGACCACGAGGTAATCGACGCCTACCTCTAAACTTTCGCGATCGAACTGACCCTGTTTTTCTCGCAGGAAACTCTACTCCCTGGGAACAAATCCGGAAGAGTCAACAGAGAATACGAAGAAAATTAAAAAAGAATCGCGATCCTTGAAGCTTTGAATACGCGAAGAGTCGGGAAGACAAAGTTGGACGATTGCAGAGGAGAAACGAAGAGAGAGAGCGAGTCGTATCTAGCCTAATCTACGATCTGGCGTGTACCTAACATTGGCGCGCGACTACGTCGCATACGCGCGTGTCGGAGCAGACGTCGGGACGCGCGCGCGCGCGCGAGCAGAGAGAGATATGACCACGCGCAAATGCAGCTACACACGGACGAACGGCTGGATTACGTAAACCACCAGGCGGGTATAATGCGATCAAACGACCTACAAATCACGGGCTTCGCTTTCCGCTTAACGCGAGAGCACGACTTAATCCTATAGACGATCGGTAGACGATGATCGCGAATGGTGAATCCTCCTCCGCTCCGATCCCACCGCGAATTAGCGTGCCTCCGATGCTCTTTCCTCTCCGATCACGCCACCTAGCCACGCCGATTCTACGTCCACGACGCGTCGTGACCTATGGACCAACGCTTCGCAGCAATCGACCTCTGCGAATCGAGAACGCGGCTCACGGATTCGCCATTTTCGACTCCAAACTGGGTCTAGACGCTGGGGACTATTTGTTTTATCGAGGCACGGAATAAATTCGAACGGAGAATTGAAAATATTGAAAAGATAAGTTTAGACAAAAGTCGATCTAGAATGTAAGAGAGGAATAAATAGTTTACGTCGCGGCCCTAGGGCCCAAGTTAAGTGGGGGACTGTTTTATGTCACTGCCAGCGTCTCTAGACTCGTGGACACTCGTTGTCACCTGATCACCACTTGGGTGAACCTTAGCAAAGGTCGATAAATCACCCTTAAGACGATGGGCATGAGGGCCCAAATTGTTTAAACATCCACCACTACCGAAGGACGTCGAAACTAACACACGCTTCCAATATCATTCACGATCAATAGGAAGATACACATCCGTCACTTACGTTTTACAGCAACCAACCAGTAGACATACGAAACTTGTAAAACCACCGAGACAGCAGTGATCAGGGAATCCTCCCGTATCGTGACCAGGTAGTGGTAGGGTCCAAGATGGACCCACGATGATCAATTCAGAGCTAGAGACAATTACACATCAGAACTCCTTAGTTCACCTCTAACCAGGTCTAGCTCTATTAACCCTTTGCGGACAGAGCGGTTTTGAACAAACTATACCGTGGGGCCCAGGACTGTCGCGATAGTCATTCAAAACTAACAGCGCTGATTTTTACTTCAACGCAATTTTCGTTTATAGCGACGCTGGCAATAAAGACATAAAACATTTAACTTGGGACGTACGGTCCTAGGGTCGCAACAGTGTCCTAGGCTACATATATGAGCCGTTCACTGTACAGATCGATCAGCTCCACTTTTTGAAGAATCTTAACACAGCACACCGCACGTCCCAGAGCGAACTATACGGTTACCACCGCGCTCGGGGAACACAAACTGCATTTTTCGGAAATACCGAATAAGAGGCCTTAAAAATTGGTGAATTTTATTGTATGTTGTGCTTTATAGAAGCAGTTCGTCAGTGTTTGCAAACAACTCGAAATGAAGATAGTGCAAGTAATAACCGAAAACGAGAAACGCGTTGCTAAGGTCAAAATGGAAGATCTCCCTGATCGGTCGGCTAAGTGTTAAATATAAGGATTTATGACTATACCAAGTGCTGTGACACTTAAATTTAAGATTTTTCAAAAAGTGTAGTTAATCGATTTGTGCAATGAACGACTCGTATGTGTTTCTCGACCACAGCAACGTGATTACGTGGGAGACATTGTTGAGTCCCTGGGCCCTATCAATTATTTTCACCGAACAGGTATATTATCGTCCAAAAAGGTGTCTTTGCAATACACAAGCTCTCTTTCGCGATCACTCGACACAGTCACAGACATCGCGTAAAAACGATCCTTCCACGTTGTCGTTTGTTCCTTTACTCGCATTCTAGATGTCGCCCTGAACGCCCGAGTCGAACCCGACGCCGCTGTTTATTATTCCTCAACTTTCCGAGAAGCGGCCCAAGCGTTCCCGTGCATTTGCTTAGAACTAAGACCACACACCCATTCGCCCCGGTTTTAATACTATCTCCTCCGCTAAAGTCCTTCCCAGCTCGCAATACCACAATAGGAAGCAACCGGGATGAATTTGGTCAAGGTTCGTGCCCCTTGCCTGCGACCATCGATCAGGATTCAGTGGTGAAACGTGACCAGAGAGACGTAATGAATTTCCAGCTGCCAAAACGCATTAACGATCGAACCTCGTCGATTGACCCTGTGTCATCCTCGACGTCGTCGAATCTCCGTGACCAATTCCCATGATCGAGGGAGGAAATCGCGATCAGGAAACCAAGAAAAAACGAAGGAATTTTATACACCAGGACAGAGCTGTTACCTTTGCAACTGTTACTGTCCTTTGAAACACAGAAATCCATCAACGAGCAGAGCAGAGAGGCTTCGAAGTTGGGCCCCAGACTCGCGTTTCTCTTCGAGGCTTCGAGGACGAACAGGTAGACGGAGGCACACGCGCGCGGGAGAAGTTATCGCGTTAAAAGGCAGAGAAACGGAGGATGCTCGAAGGCATTAGCGATTAAGTAATGGAATTACCGCGTTCGCAAAGATCCCGACGTCTCTCTGTCGGAGTTGGCGAGCGGCGCGTAGGACAAATTGTTCGCGGCGTGGCGGCACCGTGGAAAAATGGATTACGCTTGGTCCTGTTGGCAAACAAAGGAAGAGCCGGCGGTTATACGGCGGGTAGAAAAAGCGGATCGTAATTCCTGTAATTGCCCGGCGCGTTCGCGATTTAGTCTTTTGTCCGTTACGCAACCAGCGGGGGGACGCGCGCGACGCATCGTGTGCCGCTCTTGTCCGCGTCTTCTGTCGCGTTACGTCGCTATTAATATAGACAAGGCGTTGTTCATTGCCACCGGTCGTTCGCGAGCAAACCGACCGTCCTGGTGGAACAACGAGTCCGTGTGCGTACATCCACGATGATCCGAGGGGCCCCCCCGGTTAATTAGCGCGTTATCGCGAGCGTCGCTACCCGCGCGTACTCCCTCGTACCCCTGGCTAGCTCCAGCGATCTATTTCGGCGAGAAACGACGAGAGACGACGGATCGGTGAGGATAAGGAGGCGAAGAAGACGAAGAAGGCAGAAGGGGCGCAGTCGTCGCGGTGATTATTCTTGCGAGCGAATTAAACGAGGACCCGGGGGGCGAATTCCGTGCAACAATTTCCGGTAAAATCGACGAATCGTTGGTGGGCGGGCAACCAGTGCTCGGTCCCTAACGAGTACGTGACGGTAGCTAATTAGGTTAATTGAAGGCGTGAGACACCGACATACCGCCGACGTTGTCTCGTATCTTCCTAGTAAACGATCATAGAACGCTCTCCGACCTGGTTCTCGCCGATTCCGATCTGTACGATCCTTTAATTATTTGTTTAATCAAGGGACCGGCTCGTACTGCGCCGCACGAAACGGCGCTCCATCTAGATAGCGGTATTATACGCGGACACGGGGGACCGTAAGCGCCCCGAATATTACGTCGAAACGAGGCTAGCGGTGTCGCGTTCCGGTCCAAGGACTCGCGGAAAAATCCCCCATTCCGTGGATATTACCATATTGCGTACGGGTGACGAGATATCTCGTCCTTGGCAAGCCTAGCGTTATGGCTGGACGACGAGATATCTCGTTTTCAGGTTTCTTCGACGCGATCGATGATTTAAGCAATTAACCCTTTGCACTCGAGGGGCGCTCTTCGGTCGCCGTTTAATAAAATTTCGAAGATCGATATTAATTAATGTGTGAAATTTAAGATAACGCAACGGTGTGCGGGGTATCGAAATCAAAGGATTCTACGTGTCAATTATTATACTATCTATTATTTACTGCTCAGAAAAGTATCGTCTACTTTACAACAGAAAAT
Source organism: Eufriesea mexicana (assembly GCF_001483705.2). Classification (NCBI taxonomy): domain Eukaryota; kingdom Metazoa; phylum Arthropoda; class Insecta; order Hymenoptera; family Apidae; genus Eufriesea; species Eufriesea mexicana. The sequence continues at coordinate 1,465,617 of NW_016908335.1, read as the reverse complement.
CTTCCAACTCCTACTCTTCTTTAACCCTTTCAGCACTATGAACCCATATATCGGTTCTCACACAACCATTCGATTTGGGCTATGAACGCTGTATAGCTTTATAAAATAATAATTTCGAAATAGTTTACAATTAATTTGGAATATTACCGAAACGTGCTTCGTCGTAAGAAGTGGGGGTCCAACAGCGCACGCTTAAGGGTTAACTAAAAAATCATCAAATGCAAAGGGTTGGAAATAGGTTACCAGGGTAACGAAGTCTCGCGTATTCTAATACCTTATGTGAATATTATACTAAATGCGAATTAAAATGTGCATATATGCTATATAACGTCACTAGGTCGTTCTTACGATTAGTGACGATTCTTTGAAGATTTTGTGTTTGGTTTCGAAATATAAAAGTAAGTGGACTGTGTTTCTATCTTGCTATCGCGTGTTCGTATATTCTACGAGCTAATAGGTCTAGCCTTTATGTAGACCAGTGGTAGGGCTACGTAATTCGTAATTGGATGTTTCCGAACTTGAGGTATAAGGATTACAAGCAGAAAAACAAACTGAATTATTCCCCTGCAGTTCAGGTACTTGGCGTATATGAGTCAAGCGTCAAGGTGTCATCGTGTTTCACCCAGGTACAGGGTCGGTAATATGGTTTTCCCTGATGACTAATATAAGACCGCCGAAACGGTATTTCAAGGATTAACATATTGTGAGAGTACGTAAGAGTATGCGAGTTCCGGTTATCGATAAGGCGACGTAGATGACGAACACGTAGCAGTGATAACCGAAATCTTAAATCGAAGCAGCGATCCGCTTGATCTTTGTGATGAATTAACAGGTTGACTGCCGGGGGGGTCACCGGTGGGCGGCACTCGACTTAACTGTAGCGCCGTGGGGGCCATCGGTGACCCCCAGTACGAAAAATACATTAAACACAATTATATAACTCATCTTATCTGCTGTAAATAATATGCATGGCATAATAAAAAATTCACGTTGACACCATGGGCAAACCACGTAAAATGCGCGCAGCAGTCAACGTGTTAACAAAGGGGGCCCACCTTTAACCCTTTGCACTCGACAGACGCTATTTAGTCAGATTCTAAAGATGGATTTTAATTCATATATCAAATTTACAATTACCCAAATGTGAGAGGAGTCTTTGTTTGGACGGCGTCATCCTGCATAGGGATCTATGTTTGTTTCGAGGAACCATCCAGCTTATCGATTCTCGAAGCAGGATTGAGTGATGCAATGGATCGTCATAGGGCTTATAAAAGGGCTGGCTGAAAGGTTCGACGGGATAATTTCTGACAATCCACAGTCTGCATCACGCATTTTAGAATATTCGAGCCTCCGTGCATTTGTACCGCAAGGAAATACAAAATATACCCAAAGCTAAAGGTTCGACTTATAAATCCAATCCTCACTACACAAAGATGCATGGACTATCGAAGTAAAATAATTCTACGCCTTAACCCTCTGCACTCGAGAGGTGACGCTCAGTCACCATTTCATAAAATTTGGAAGATCGTTATTAATTAATATATCAAATTTAATGTAATGCAACAGCGTGCGAAGTATCGAAGTCAAATAATTCTACAATTCTATTATTATACAATTTTTCATTTACTGCTCAAAAAAGTATCGTCAGTTTTTTAGTAGCGAATCTTTGAATTTCTACTCTTCTCTAGTCAAAAAATTGTCGAGTGCAAAGGGTTAAATTGCATACGATTTATTATTTACCGTTTTAAAAATATCGTCGACCTTGTGGCACGAAGTCTTCGAATTACTATTTTTCTGTAACGAAAAAATCGCTCGAGCAGCGAATCAGAGAGTTTTACGCGAGAGACGAGAGCACGTGTGTGTATCGTATCGAGAAAAATAAAATCGAACCTTCCACCGAGGGTTAGGCTCATTTTAACCAAGCCCTCTCTTCCCTCCTCGCAATATGCATCGTATAAAGTGTTTCCGAATCGCTCAAAAAAGCGCGGGCCCTGGAAGCGCGTTGCACGAGGAGAGTGCCCCACGCAATGTGTTAAATTATCGAGAAAATTTCCAATTCTATCGTTGGAGAGGAGTTCGTCTCCGTCCTGAACGAAGAGAAAAATTCCACGGAGATCGAGGAACGATCCAGAAACAGATGCGTCGCAGACCACGCGACGCCAACCTTTCCGAAAGCCAGCTCCACGTCTCCGAAGCGAGAGGACACGTCCCACGAAATCGGTGCGTGGGGTACTTAACGCCTAACCTCCACCCCTGTCCCTACCAGCCCGGAAAACCCGACGCCATAAGCGATCATACCGTAAACAGCGTGGCGCCGACCTTTCCACGTAGAACCACTCCGAACGATATCGATCCACCGATTATTCCTCGATTTTAATTCACCACCAGCTCCGCGAACACGTTTCTCTACTCCCCGTTTCTCCACTGGTACAATCGACGTTTATCGCTCTCCGATGACTCGAAAGCTGGAAAATATTTCCCAGATTTCCCACCCTCCACTCCCTAAACCGTTCGAGAAAACGACGGAACGCGATCCGAATGCTTCCCGTTCGTATCTCCGCACCCTCGCCGTCCTCAGACACACGGAGGGGGGCACAGGCGGATCGCGAAAACGCGTGAATCGCGAGCACGCGAGGGGTGTGTTCCGCGAAACTGCCGCCTCGCGTGCAATCCGAAATCTCCGTCTCGCGTTCCTACACGCGAGACGTTGCATTTCTTCCGAGTCTCTGGAAATTCCGTTCCTCGAGACATCGCCAAGCTCTTAGAGGCGCTCCGCCATCTTGCGGCCGACTTCGCCGGAAGGCAAGGTCAACGAGGCGCAGCCAAGTTCCGGTTTAGAGATTATCGCGATCCCAGACGTTTCCGTCCACTGCGAAACGCATCTCTGAAACGATATCGTCGAATTTCTGTCGAGCTTGGAAGAGCCGAATCGAACCTCTAACTAGACTCTGTCCCCTGTGCCCCATGAATCCACGCGAGAAATGTCTCGGGATAAAAGGTAAGACGATTCTTCCGAACGTGACCGTTTTCTTCGATCGACGGATAAATTTTAGAGTAAACACCAGACTAGACGCAATTTTGGAAATACTAGTATAGTTCTCGATGCAACGATGGCACGTGTTTTGCAATGGTCCTCGACGCGGCTAGCTCTTAACCTTTTCGCTCCTGAGTTTGGAAGAGAGTAACAAATGCCTTGTTCCGAATTAATTTAACCCTTTGCACTCGAGAGGCGCTCTTCAGTCACCATTTGATAAAATTTCTGACATCGATATTAATTAATATGTGAAATTTAAGATAATGTAACAGTGTGAGAGGTATCGAAATGAAATAATTGTAAGCGTTAATTATTATAAGTTTTTTATTTACTGCTCAGAAAAATCTCGTCAACTGTATAGTAGAAAATCTTTGGATGCCTATCCCCTTTTAGCTAAAAAATCGTCGAGTGCAAAGGGTTAACAAATTACACAAAATTTCTCTTTCATGCTAAGAGATAACAGGACACGATAGAAGAGTTGGATTGCGTTCAGAAAAAATTTTCTAAGCTGTAACAATTTTAAAATCCATGGACGTTATGTCACGTCCGCGATCCAGCTATCAGTAGGTGTGAAAGGGATTAATGAAATAACAGGAAAAATTGCGATTTTTATGAATATTTTCGAAAAAATATCGACTGGAGTTTATGGAAGAAGATACAAGGTAAATCTGTATTATTCTGTATAAATTTCCTAGCACCGGGTTAACACTTTGACTGTGAGTAAATGGATAAACTGATAAGAATATTTATCAAACACAATAACAGCACAACATAAATTATAACTAAATCTCGTAAAATAAATTCGCTTCTAACTGCGATATAATCTCTCGAGGACTCCTCACACACAACGTCTATATGTAATGACTGTCATTCACTTACTGATTGTTTTTTCGCGACTCTGTCATACTCGTCACACACACATTCTTTCACATAAACGTTCCTCACACTCGTACCACGCATTCTATGACAACCATTGCCACATTGACTGCCACTAAGGGGGCCATGATAAAATTTCCATTATTCTTACGATATAATGACGAATTATTAAACAATATGATGCAAGTTGTCTTCTATTCAGAGTTCTCTATTTATTTACGTTGTTCAAATATTCAAAAATTGAATTAGAAAAAAAGAAGTATTAATTTAAAAAATTACTATCACCGGACACTGATGACCACCCCATGGCAGTCAACGTGTTAATCTGGAAAATATTCAATTTTTGAAGAAAAGACTAGCCAACAATATTTCCCTGACTTTTCGGATCAACGTTAAGACAGGGGGCTTCAGGGGGGGCTTCAGGACCGGCTTGAGACGCTGCTCAGACGGCTGTCGTAGACGCGGGAACGTTGGCTGGGAACGCACGGTGCTCCAACGAATTCGTAGGAATATTTAAGCAGTCGAGACACGGTAGACGCGGGGTTACGTAAACGCCATTTAATCCAGCGGAGATAAGCGGCGGAATCGAAAGCTTTCTCCGCAGCCGACGCGTCGACATAGCGAAGTTTTCGAGCGAAAAGGGCAGAGGCATGTCCAGATTCGCCTAAGCGGCGAGTATCGTTTACCTCGCTTCTCTTCCGTGTGTCGCGCGAAAGAAAGTTGCTCCAACGAGATTTCTACGACCCGGCAAACTCGTTCGTTACGACCCTCGATCGCGATGGATACGCGCTCGATTCGCGCGAATTAACTGGTCCTGGTAAGGATCTACGACAGCCACGAATAGATTCTATTCGATTAACACTAGACTTAAGGAACCCGTCAATTTGACGGAAAGGTTGCTCCAATATACGATGGTAACAAATTTAGTTAACTTATATTAAAACCGTTAATATAATATATAATTGTTTTTAAATTAAACTAATCGTTAAAAATAAAGGCACGTGGTTTATTTTTAACGATTAGTTTAATTTAAAAACAATTATATATTATATTAACAGTCTTAATCCTTTGCACTCGAAAGGTGAGCTTCAGTCACCATTTCATAAAATTTGGAAGTTCGATATTAACACTAGACTTACGGAACCCGTGAATTTGACGGAAGGGTTGCTCCAATCAGCGGAGATAAGCGGCGGAATCGAAAGCTTTCTCCGCAGCCGACGCGTCGACATAGCGAAGTTTTCGAGCGAAAAGGGCAGAGGCATGTCCAGATTCGCCTAAGCGGCGAGTATCGTTTACCTCGCTTCTCTTCCGTGTGTCGCGCGAAAGAAAGTTGCTCCAACGAGATTTCTACGACCCGGCAAACTCGTTCGTTACGACCCTCGATCGCGATGGATACGCGCTCGATTCGCGCGAATTAACTGGTCCTGGTAAGGATCTACGACAGCCACGAATAGATTCTATTCGATTAACACTAGACTTAAGGAACCCGTCAATTTGACGGAAAGGTTGCTCCAATATACGATGGTAACAAATTTAGTTAACTTATATTAAAACCGTTAATATAATATATAATTGTTTTTAAATTAAACTAATCGTTAAAAATAAAGGCACGTGGTTTATTTTTAACGATTAGTTTAATTTAAAAACAATTATATATTATATTAACAGTCTTAACCCTTTGCACTCGAGAGGTGAGCTTCAGTAACCATTTCATAAAATTTGGAAGTTCGATATTAACACTAGACTTACGGAACTCGTCAATTTGACGGAAAGGTTGCTCCAATATACGATGGTAACAAATTTAGTCAACTTATATTAAGACTGTTAATATAATTTAAAAACAATTATATATTATATTAACAGTCTTAACCCTTTGCACTCGAGAGGTGAGTTTCAGTCACTATTTCATAAAATTTGGAAGTTCGATATTAACACTAGACTTACGGAACCCGTGAATTTGACGGAAGGGTTGCACCAATTATACGATGGTAACAGATTTAGTTAACTTATATTAAAACTGTAAACCCTTTGCACTCGAGGACCTTTTCGTTACATTTGTGGATCTTATAATTTGAGAATTTCCTGCTGTGAAACGATATTTTGAAAACGGTAAATTAAATGTCATATGCAAATTAAGATGTAAAATTATTTTACTGATACATTCCAAGTATCATTGCATTATCCAAATTTGATATATTAACACTAGATTGCCGGAGCGAAGTCAATTTGACTCATTTACGATTTTATTGCTATACATATAGAAAAATTAAAATAATTTTGTTTAAAACATATGTTGGTTTTTCATAGAATTATAAAATGTATACAAATAATAATTCCTTATCCCTCTTCATTCCTTAGTTCCAAAAATCCATATATGCAATACCTATTTTGACGAATGTGAGTCAAATTGACTCATTAAATATTTTGAAAGTTGGTCGTTTTACACACAAGTAACTTATTTCTTGTGCATACAAATTTTTTGTAAACAATCTGATGCGAGAACTTTCACGTTCAAACCTGTCAATTTACTAGTTTATGGCCCCTTGGCCCACCGAGGTCCAAGGGTACCATGCGTGCGGACTTACGTTGAGGCAGGCCCCCCTTGTCAGCCGAATCCCAAGTACCGTTACGCAATAGGGGTCGTATTGCTTGGCAAAAATCGGCGGAAAATGTATTTTAGAAACAGAATATACATGCAAAAATTGTTTCGAATAAAGTTTCTTTAAAATAAAATTTTATTTCTTTTTAAAATCTTCAATTTTTATGTTTGAGTCACATTGACTCATTTCAGGCAAAATAGATATATACCGAACCCCCGGAAATCTAGTGTTAATTAACATCGTTCTTCAGAATTTGATTAAATGGTGACCGAGGGTCGCCTTACGAGTGTTGGAAATCTAGTGTTAATTAACATCGTTCTTCAGAATTTGATTAAATGGTGACCGAGGGTCGCCTCACGAGTGCAAAAGGTTAATATAATATATAATTGTTTTTAAATTAAACTAATCGTTAAAAAAAAGGCACGTGGTTTTCTTTACCTGTCAATTTGACAGGTGTCCTTAGAAATAGATATATAGATAGCGTTCGTAAATCTAGTGTTAAACGTGTTCGTAAAAATACGAAAGTACGAATACTCGATTGAGCATAATCGATGTCTAACGTAACGATCCCTGATCATGAAGAAATCAAGAAATATTGTATTGCTATGGCCATTTCAATTCCTATATAGGTTTTTGAAGGAATTAACCCTTTGCATTCGAGAGGTGAGCTTCAGTGACCATTTCATAAAATTTGGGAGATCGATATTAATTAACCCTTTGCACCCGACGATTTTTTCGTTACAGAAAACTAATAATTCGAAGACTTTCTGTCACAGAGACGACGATATTTTTAAAATGGTAAATGAGAAATCGTATGCAAATTAAAACATAGAATTATTTTTCTTCGACATTCCACGCATCATTAGGTAATTTTAAATTTCATATATTAATTAACGCCGATCTTTAGAATCTTAAATGGTGACTGAGAGTCACTTCTCGAGTGCAAAGGATTAATATATCAAATTTAATGCAATGTAACGGTGTGCGAGGTATCGAAATTAAATAATTCTACAATTCTTTATTTCCTGCTCAAAAAAGTATCGTCAGTTTTTTAGCAGAGAATCTTTGAATATCGACTCTTCTCTAGCTAAAAAGTCCTCGAGTGCAAAGGATTAATCGTGTTGACATTTTCGACTAATATCGTTCCAGACAAACTCGTTCCTTACGATCCTAGATCGCGATGGATACGTGCTTGATCGTGCGAATTAACTGGTCCTGGGAAGGATCTACGACAAACATGGGTAGCTTCTATTGCACCTAACGTGTTCGTAAAAATACGAAAGTACGAATACTCGAATGAGCATAATCGATGCCTAACGTAACGATCCCTGATGCATCCATCGTGAAGGAATCAAGAAATATTGCTTTGCTATAGCCATTTCAATTCCTATATAGGTTTTTGAAAGAATTAACCGATCGTGTTGACATTTTCGACTAATATCATTCCAGGCAAACTCGTTCGTTACGATCTTTTAACTGGTCCTTGGGAGGACCTACGACAGCCATAGGTAGCTTCTATTCGATTAAACGTCTTCGTAAAAATACGAAAGTACGAATACTCGATTGGTCAGAGTCGATGTCTAACGTAACGATCTCTGATCTATCGATCACTGCTATTTTCGATTCTAGTTGAACAACTATTGGGCAAAGTATCAACGGCAATTGGTTAACGCTCTGCACTCGACGAATTTTTGTCTAAAGAAGAATAGATATTCAAAGATTCTCTGATATAAAGCTGACAATATTATTCTCATCAGTAGATAAGAAATCGTATAATAATTAACTCGTAGAATTACACGATTTCGATACTTCGCACACTGTTACGTTACCGCAAATTTGAAATATTAATTGCAAGCGATCTTAGAATAGACGGTGTAAACAGTCAGGCGACAGGCAGAGTCTCCAAACCCATCGATGGCGAGACAATCGGTCGAGGAGTGTCGAACCTTCTCTAAGGACCATCAGTCGAATAAAGACCTTTGATGAAGAAAGTCTTCTGAATCACTAGCCCTATCCCCTCATCCTTTCGCTACGTAATTAATATTGATCTCCAAAATTTGATTGACCCTTTGACTACGGCAGACTTTGAAACGCACCGGTCGTACCACACGGGTAGAAATTCATTTACAATGTCCATGGAGAACGGCAAAATTTTGGGTAGAGACGCGCCCTCCGTGTGAGAAAAGCAAACTGTGTTGAGCGCTTATATGCGCCTCCCGTATCACAAAAACAAAATTTCTGAGCGCGTATATGCGACCAGGGGATTAAACGATGACTGAGAATCGCCTCTCGAGTGCAAAGGGTTAAACCACGCGACAAAGGGTACATATGAAACGCCTCGCGAGGTAAATGCAACAAGGAATAGCTCGATTCGTCAGCTGTCAGACCGATTGGGCACCAATCATTACGCCACGAAAACCTCTTAATTTAAAAGCCCGTGTCTCGCGAGATATCGATTTCGCGCGTACATCGACGCGTTTCCCGATTGAATGATTACATTCCGGTGAATGATTACATCGTTACACGACACGCGGATGACAAACGCGATCGAAAGAAGCGACTTCGCGAGGACGAAAACGCGCTGGTTACAGGAGCGAAAGCCGCTACTGGGGAGAAGGAGCCGGGAGAAAGGCGGGAACAGACAACTTCTCGCAACTCGACACCTGTACAAGGCGGTAATATTCTCTCGGTTACCACCGCAGCAGCTTTCAAGGTGGCGACGAGGACGTTTCCACCTGCCCGCTTCTGTAAACACGTCCGTGTACACGGCGGCGGGCGTGGAAAAGCAACGAGCAACCTCTTATCCGCTGCGCGGGGACAAAACGCGGCCGGAGCGTGGACGGCAGGGGTGCGTTCGCCCCTGAGACCGCGACGCCACCGAGCTTTCGCCGCACGCCGCAGTCAAGCTCGAGTGTCTCACCGCGGCAAACGCGAACCACCGTCTTCCGCTCGATTAAATTCGGCATACCGGGATGGAAAAACGTCCGGCGAGCAACGAGTCTAATTCGCAGCTAGCCGATACTCAAGCCGATTCAGAAATACAAAATTCAGAAATAGAAAGAGGGAGAAGAGAGAAGACAGAGAGATATCGGTATCGAGAGTTTCTCGTGTGAAACGATTTAACGGGATCAAGGGGGGCTCGTCGTAGAGAGGTGCAACACGCGTGTCGATTAATTTCGCGAGGTGAAATAACGCGAAGACGGACCTAGCAGCGGTTAACCCATTCGAGACCGATTTCCGAGGCTACGAGACCGGTTGCACACCGTGCGTGCAGTGATAACAATGAGCATTTATCAGTTAATCTGAGTAGTCGCTACTGGGGACCGTGTTCGAAAAAATCGTCGTCTCGAATGGGTTAACACGTCGAGTGCGGCGCCGATTTTGCTATACTTTCCGCTCAGGCGGCAGCTAGCGAGCACTTGATGCCGAGCGCTCAAGTATACCGAAGGGGATGAGCAGAAGATTACTTTGTTTCACTTTGTCGTTTGGACTGTGAGAATGGTACAGCCAGTGCACAAATATACAAATTATAAACAGAAGACAATGGGGTGGGGAATGCCAGAAAGGCAAAAAGGCGATCACCAAGAAACGATCAGTCGAAAAAAGCCACGGAAGTGTAAAGATTTACTTTAGCAGAGGGAATGAAATTTTTACAATATATTAATTGTCATTGATCATTTAACCCTTGACAATGCCAGTCTTACGCACCGATGATGATCAAACGAAAAATTCGCTGTCAGTCCCTAGAATCCACACCGTCCAAACGAAAAGTCTACTGTCAGTTCCTAGGGACTGACGTAGCGCTCAACGTGTTAAAGCGTTAACCCCTTGCATTGCGCTAAAACTGAAGAAAATCCGTGTGCCCGAATATGGTCGAGGAAGGAGCCGAACGGCGGAACCCAAGTGTCGAAATTTGAAGCACGATATCATGACTGAGTGCGAGACAGTCGCGAGCCCATTCGAGATATTCATATTTAGCCCGAGATTAAGACCACGAGTCAGACTCGGGATATTTACGTTTGGCCCGAAATGTCGGTAACGAGTGAGACTCGTGATATTCACGTTTGACCCAAAGTGTCGATCACGAGTCAGACTCGTGAGATCCTCGTTTGGCCCGAAATGTCGATCACGAGTCAGACTCGTGATATCCATGTTTTTCATGAAATTAAACGACGAGCCTGACCGATGACATTCAAGCCTTGTATTTCCTTTTTGTAGTTCCTCCAGCTAACACCATCTACCGGAATTGGAAATTAATAGAGGTCCTGACTCTTTACCCTGGAGGATTTGTAGAGGTGGAGGACAGGAAAAACAGAAGAGTTCAGTGTGCTTGGAGTGTGCGCGAATGTTTTGTTAAAATATTATTCTTTATAAATAAAGTAATATAGCAATTTGTGTTGACAATACCGAGTTTTCCTTCAGCGATCGAATTTCTATACCACATGGGTCTATTTTATTATCCGAAATCCTGTGCCGCGAAGAGTCGACAGTGTATCCCGTGACAGTTGCGGTCAGAGCGTCTACTATGCACGAACTAATTCCTAACTTCTTCGAAAATAAAAAAAAAAAAACATTCTTTGGGCATCTTTGGGCCCGAATTCGTAACTTTACCACACCGCGATAGGGTTAAACGACGAACGGGTGAGGCGTAATCTTCGCGACGCGGAGCAAGGTCTCCACCATCCGGTCGTCGTGATCGTCTCGCGAACGCGCGCGGCCGAGCGCATTACCGCGGGACGTATCGAAGAAAAAGCTAGCCCTTCGTGTCTCTCTCCCTTTTCCTCTACGCGGTCCGAGCGTCTCGGTGGCTCGCGGCGCGTCGCGAGCGTTGCTCGCTCTAAATCACGACTTTTCGCCGTGCGAGCCAGGCTACATGGAAATGCAAATGCGCGCCGTTAATCTCGGCAATAAATACGCGCCTGCTGCTCAAGTTCGCGAACGTGGCCGCGGCGTAGTCGCGCCGCGAGCCCTCTCGCCGTCTCTCCTGCCGCTCTCCTACCGCTCTACCATCGCTCTCTCCCTCTCTCCGACTCGCTGCGCGTCTTTATTTCCGATCGCGAAACGCTCCTCTTCGCCCGCTTGCACTTCCGATACGACCAACGCTGCTCCTCGCCGCGATACACCGATAAACACCGCTCGCTCGCACGACGTTCGATCCACGCCCGTCCCCTTTTCTTTCCGCGCCGATCGTCCTGAATTCGCCCGCGGAGTTCGTTGCTCTCCCGCCGCGAGCACGCGTGCACCGATATCGGGCCGAATTAACGCGACCGGCACCACGCGTTATCGAGAGACGCGCAGCTTACGGACCCCAGCGAGCGCGATAAAGCGACGCGAGCGCCAAGAGGATCTGCTAGAAACGGCGCATCGGCCGCTAGAAAGCTAGAAACGCCTCCTTCCGTGCATCCTCCGGCTTCTTTCACGCGCGCGCGAGTTTTTGCCCCCCTCGCCTTTTAGCGTCGCCTTTCTACGCTTCTTGCCATCGAGCCTCCACGCTTCGCTTCGGCCGCGCGAGAAAACAAGGTCGCGACTGCATTCTTCGCCGAGGCTCGCTCCGCGTCTCGTAATCCACTCGATGTACTATCGTCTAGCGTAGTCGATTTCGATGGTACGTTTAAATCCACCGACGGACGATCCCGTGATCGTAGATACCGTTCGAGGAAGCGGACCGATGGGAGTCGCAAAATTTGATCGAACGTGCAGCAGGTGCGTCGCGAGAGGCTCGTAAAACGGTTATTAGGAAAGTTTAAAAGTCGCGGAACACCTGTTGAGTAGCGAGAGAGTCGGCGAAGGCGTTCGGGGCGAGCGACTCGCTCCTCGCGCGAGAAATCGTATCCCGAAGACGATTCTACCCTCTTCGCATAACCACGCGTTTCCTATGATCTAGTCTCGGCTTTTAGCGTCGTGGATTATTTTTATTTTCCAGCATCTTGGACGCGTCGGTGTCGTCGTTCCGACTCCATTTGCTCGACGCAGGGGTCGTAGGATCGGAAATAAACGCGGAGGAACGGCGCGGACAGAACTGGAACCCGGGGCGAGCAAAGAGGAAGAGACGATGTTTACGAGCCACGGGAGAGGAGAGACTGGACGAGCCTCTCGACGTGGCGGTAACGATCGTATGGGATTTCTCTATAGACCCTTCGGGCAGCTGCTACCGCCTAGGTATATACGTCTTCCAGACTCGGGGATGAAATCGGAACACCCCGAGGATCGTGGCTCGGTCCAAGGACCGACCAAATGTTTCCTCCCGCCTCGGGACGAAAGGCAAGAAAAAGGAGGAGCACGACCGATGCCATATGGCACCAAAACGAGCTATCGAGACGCTAATACCCAGACGAACCGCTGCGAGACTCAGCCTGAGAGACTCTAGGCAACTCGGCCACGAAATAATCCATGGCACGTGCCCGTTTAAATCGAAATTCTGAAAACGCGAATCGAGTCGATTCCCAACCTGATTTTCAGGGAGCAACTCGTCGCCGAGGAGTTCCTCGCGCGGAAACGCGATTGACTAACAATTGACTCACGATTAATTCACGATTGACTCACGATTTACTGACGATTGACTCATAATTATCTCCCGATTGACTGGAAATTGACTCACAATTGAATGACGATTGACTCACGATTGACGCACAATAGACTCACGATTGACTTACAATTGACGCACGATTGACTGACGATGGACTTACAATTAACTCACGATTGACTTACAATTGACTTAGAATTGACTTAAAATTGACTAACGATTGACTGACGATCGATTAACGATTGACTAACAATTGACTGACAATTGACTCACGATTAATTCACGATTGACTCACAATTAACTGACGATTGGCTCATAATTAACTCCCGATTGACCGACGATTGACTTACAATTAACTCACGATTGACTGACGATTGATTGACGATTGATTGACGATTGACTTACAATTAACGCACGATTGACTGAAAATTGACTTACAATTAACTCACAAATGACTAACGATTGACTGACGATTGACTTACAATTGACTGACGATTGATTGACGATTGATTGAAAATTGACTTACAATTAACTCACGAATGACTAACGATTGACTGACGATTGACTGAAAATTGACTTACAATTAACTCACGAATGACTAACGATTGACTGACGATTGACTTACAATTGACTGACGATTGATTGACGATTGACTTACAATCAACGCACGATTAACTGAAAATTGACTTACAATTAACTCACGAATGACTAACGATTGACTCACGAATGACTCACGATTGACGAAAGGGAATCGGTTCGATAGGCTCCGGATTAAACTCCGCGGAATATTCGCCGTGTCTACTTTCTCGGTTCTCGGACACGACGCGCGATCGAAACGGCTACGGGGACATGTAGGGTACCGCAACGTTTCGCGCTGATAATCGCAACGCGGTCGCTGATCCTTGCCTCGATCGTTGGCGATTTTTCGAGACACGCGATGCGCGTTTTGACACTCGGAACACGGAGAAGGAATAAATAAAGACTTACCTGAAGAGCGGAGCGGAGACGGCGTGCGGATTTGCGTGATGGTGAGCGTGGTTGTGGTGGCCATGGTGATGGTGTCTGGTATCAGGACCACCTCCTGCTGCCGCCTGTTCGGCCTGGACCGACATCGCCGCGCGGGCCTGTCGTTCCCGCTCCCGAAGCCGGTCCCGGTCCACGCTGAAATCGAAAATCGTTCCGATTAGTCCTTCGTCCAGCCTCCGGGATAATCGCGGGATTATCGATTCCAACGACCTCGCGGTCGCTCGGCAATCGTTCACTCGATACGCGTTTATCGCTGCCGACTGAAACGCGCTCGATAACGGAAGCCGATGTGGTACGCGTTACGCCGCCGACTCGCTGCGTAAACTCGTTTGCGCTCCGCGTTTTCCTTCTTAATGGGAAATCCTGATTTCTCGCGGCAAGTTAGTCTAGGTACCGTGGGCAGCTCGGAAAAAACTCACTCCTCTGTCATCGACTGTGATCTACCGTGTACCTATCTCTAAGTTTTCTAACCGTACAAAGTTTCCTAAATCCTGTCATCTATCACGACATGACAGAGAACTCCCGTCTGTATGACTATCTTCTTCCGAGCTCTCTACGCTACAAAACCGCGCGAAAAATACCGTGTATCGCGTTGCGTGCCGATGTTCGACGTCCGTGACATTGCCCCAACGAACGTTCTATTCTAAGTCGATTTCTTTAAACAAAACCCCGTCGCGTTCCTATTCACGCTCGGTCGCCATTTTCAGCGGTTATCGGCTGATCGGATCGGGTGAGAAATCGGCAGACGCGACACGCAGCCGGGAACAGCTCCCACGATTGGAGAAACAGCCGGAAAGGGAACTACTAGGAAAGGTAGGCGAATAGACAGAGATTCGTGACGAGAGAGAGCAGCTGCAGCTGGCGCGAACACCTGTTTAGTCGCGTTTCCGGCCACGACGACGGCGACGCCGTGATCGCGTACACCGACGAACACCACGCTCGCGAATTATCGATTCCATCGGGATCGCGATCAACGACTCTACTCTCCGAAGTCCAATCAACAGTCTGTTCTTCTTTGCTTCTTACCACGCCAGCGCCAAATCGAGTTACGCGTTAGATTATCGCGATGGGAACCGGCACGATCGATCGCTTTTCGACTCCATTCCTCGTCCGGTGTTCGTTATTATTATTTATTATTAGTTCCACGTAATAAAGAATCGCTAATTTCCGTCGCATTGTTAATCCCCGTTTATTCGCTAACACGGTTCGTCCAGTGGATTTTTCGCGTGTACCGGAAGTGCATCGGAGGGCGTGGGCCGAGGAAGATGGAGCGCGAGAGGTCGCTGGAAAATTCGCGGGACCTCGGATTCGCGACTCGCTCGATGGAGTCCGGGGCCATTGGCCGACGCAGCCGGCGACGGGACGGGTATTACCTCGTTCCTCCGCGCCCGTGTATCCCTTCCGAGTTTAGATCCCACTGATTTCCCGCTTGCTAAAATCCACTCGCCCGTGTCCCACCCCTAGCGCCCCCTTGCGTCCCCTTGTGCGAGGAACGCGGTACTTTCGCTACTGCCGAAATTCTCCGACAAAGGGATCACGTTAAAGCGATCTACCACGATCTACCGCGATTTACCACGATCTATTTTTCGCTACTGCCGAAATTCTCCGACAAAGGGATCACGTTAAAGCGATCTACCACGATCTACCGTGATTTACCACGATCTATCGCGATCTAACGCGATCTACCACGATCTACCATGATTTACAGTGATCTACCGCGATTTACCGCAATCTACCTCGACCTACCGCGATCTACCACGATTTACAGTGATCTACCACGATTTACCGCGATCTACCGCGATCTACCACGATTTACAGTGATCTACCGCGATTTACCGCGATTTACCGCGATCTATCCACGATATACCGCGATTTACTGCGATCTACCACGATTTACCACGATTTACGACGATGTACCGCGATCTACCACGATTTACAGCGATCTACCGCGATTTACCGTAATCTACCACGATCTACCGCGATTTACTGAGATTTACCATTATTTACTGCGATCTATCGCGATTTACCACGATCTACCACGATTTACCACGATTTACCACGATTTACCACGATTTACCACGATTTACCACGATCTACCGCGATCTACTGCGACTTACCATTATTTACCTCGATCTACCGCGATCTACCACGATTTACAGTGATCTACCACGATTTACCGCGATCTACCACGATTTACAGTGATCTACCGCGATTTACCACGATCTATCCACGATATACCGCGATTTACCACGATCTATCCACGATATACCGCGATTTACTGCGATCTACCACGATTTACCACGATTTACGACGATGTACCGCGATCTACCACGATTTACAGCGATCTACCGCGATTTACCGTAATCTACCACGATCTACCGCGATTTACTGAGATTTACCATTATTTACTGCGATCTACTGCGATCTACCGCGATCTACCACGATTTACCACGATTTACCACGATCTACCGCGATCTATCACGATTTACAGCGACCTACCGCGTGTTACCGTAATCTACCACGATCTACCGCGATCTATCGCGATTTACCACGATCTACCACGATTTACCACGATTTACCACGATTTACCACGATCTACCGCGATCTACCACGATTTACAGCGACCTACCGCGTGTTACCGTAATCTACCACGATCTACCGCGATCTACTGAGATTTACCATTATTTACTGCGATCTACCGCGATCTACCACGATTTAGCACTATTTACCACGATCTACCGCGATCTACCGCGATCTATCGCGATTTACCACGATCTACCGCCATAATCCGATGCGAATATCCGCGTACACGAGTATCGGCACGAGATTCGAGATATCCGTAACTCCGAGAGATTCCCTCCCCGACGGTCAAGGATGACGTCGGAAACGATGACGACGATCGTGGAGATCCGAGAGCAAGCACGGTAGGTGCAAAAGTGCTGACAGAGTTGGTTTGTTTATTTGTTTATGATAATCCCGAGCACGCAAAGTGACGTGGCATTACGCCTCCTAGCCGAGAGTCGCGCAACTCGACGGTGACTAACGTTATGGACACACATAAGCGACGCAGACGCAACGAGAGCATTAGAGAGAGTATTATCGACGGCGTTAAGTCGAACAGGGTAATAACAGTGATATAATAATAAATATGCAGCGGAGAAGAGATAAATCTTCTAGAAAATTCCGGCCATTTTTCTTTTTACCCTTTCTTTTCGCGAGAGAGCGAGATAGACGTGGGTTTCGAGCCGCGATGTATCGAGTAAATAAGGATTGCCCAATCTTAACGTCAGCTGATGACAACGGTGTATATAAAATCGGGTTCGACTCGAGCGTTTGGCGCGGAAAAAAAGAAATGATAGCGGCAAATCCTTTTGCAGGAATGTCTGTAGAATGATCGAGAGAGAAAGCGTGTGTATAGAACGAGATAGATCTGGCTTTAAATAGGGATGCAAGGGCGCGAAGCACATACTCTGCGTTGCATGAAAGAAGTCATCCGAGAAACTTGTATGACCTAATCCCCACCAGCCCAACCATTCTAACATCATGGCAGAAGTAGAGTAAAACGCTTCCCTTATTGGTAGAACCGATCCCTTCCTATTAGCCCGGTCATAGAACACCGTCTGACAAAGAAAGCTAACGAAGCAACGAGACAAAGTGAGACAGACGCAAAAAATAGATGCAAAAGCGTAGACTCATCCCAAAGCTTAGTAGTGCTTCCAATTCATCGTAAGTTAACTCTGAGATAACATTTCTTTCGCGGATATCTTACGCCTATGTTAACGTATCACTTTGCCGAACTTGGAGATAATAGTTTTAGGAGTGTCATAGAAGAGTAGGTATTACTAACAAGAGTATAGGCGGTGCAAGTGGAATACCCCTCTTGCCACGAGATGACTTCTTTCCTGCAACGCAGAGTAGATGGTGTATAGTCGAGAATAGAGGACTGAGTGTTAGAGTTGAGAAGAATCTAGTGCGATATGTTCATTAAATAAACCTGTTTTATTATTAAAAGAGGAAATTCTTTGATGAATTTTTCGCGTAACACGCGATTCTACACGCGTGTGTTCGATAAGACGTGACTCGAACCGGTGGAGATAGCGACCGACTAATTTCTAAGGCAGAGAATCCCGGCCAATTTCCAATGAGCTACTCCATATGGCCATATAGAGCGCGCGGGGAACGATCTGGACCGGGTGTTACCGTATATGCGGGCGCTGTATAAATTAGCTACGAATAAATTTGCGTGGAGTAAATTGCGGAGTAAAATATCGTTAGTAAAACACCCCTAATTAAATATAATTTCCCTCCGCCGTTTCGTTCCGTTTCAAATTAATTCCGATATAGTCGCCATTAATGGATACCGCCATTTTAACCGGCTTGCTCTACGAGTTCCTGTGGCACGTACCGTGATCAACAGCAGAGTCGCTCGCCGAGTCGATACGTCCGGGCACTGCGAAGAATAACACGACACTGAGCCGGAAAGACGTAGACGAAAATTAACCACGAGGCTGACCGTTGTTTACTGTTTGGGATTATCTACCAACTGCGCCGATCGACCGTGAGGCGAGTGTTTCGACCGAGGTCCATAAACGCGAGCCTCGCGTAATATTGTAGGACAGTGATGGCGGCCGAGCGGAATTGTTTTCACTTTTTCGATTCTCTGCACTCGAGAGGTGACTCGCTGTCGCTCATTCAATGGTGTAACTTAAATAAGGAATAAGAGAAGATAATTGCACGAAGAGTTACCACGCGAAATAATTACATTCGCTCATTTTTCGTTAGAAATGGAGGAGATTTTAACTCTGCACTCGGCGATTCTTTCGTTATGGAAAAATAGACATTCGAAGACTTTCTGCCACAAAGTCGAGAAAACCTAGCATATTTTGAGCTCACGGTGCGTCACTGACTGTCGAAGTCTAAGCGCTATCGCGCCGCTTGGGATACTTCGACATAAAATAAACAAAGCGCTATCGCGCCGCTTGGGATTCTTGGACAGAAAATAGAAGAAGCGCTATCGCGCTGCTTGGGTCTTCCCGTACTCACTTAGAGAAAGCGCGGTCGCGCTGCTTGGGATTCCTCGACAATATTTTTCCAAAACCCTCTGGGACTCAAACGGTTAAATAAGAAATAAGAGAAAATAATTAGACGAAGAGTGACTACGAGAAATAATTACATTTGGTCGTTTCTCGAATTTCGCGAATGTGGGGTTTCTCAGCGAGGTTATAAACGTAGGAGATTTCAACCCTTTACACTCGGCGATTCTTTCGTTATGGGAAAATAGTCATTCGAAGACTTTCTGCCACAAAGTCGAGGATATTTTTAAAACGGTAGATAAGAATCGCACGCAAATTAACCACTTGCGCTGGAAAGACGTGTCACGCACGTCGTAATGCTTTTGTCACAGAATCACCGACGACGTGGTACACACGTCGTTAGGCAATTGTTACAGAAACACTGGGCCGTTCTGGCACACGCGTCTGTGAATTTCTTGCCACCATAAGTGGCAACACGTAGAATTATTTTATCTCGTTGAATAATTTTAGATTTCACGTATTAATTAACATCGATCTTTAGAGTGTGATCAAATGGAGACTGAGAGGCGCCTCTCGAGTGCAGAGGATTAATATTTTTGTATTACGTTTCTTCTGATTTTCTCAGCATTTATTTGTTTAGTCTACTATAATCACGCGTATCTTATCACTCGGAAAGGCAAACGTACGCTAACTGCTTCGTAATACCGCAGCTGTAAACAGAATTGGGCGGCCATTTACCGACACTCGACCGCAAAGGATTAACAAATAAACAGTTTAGTTAAGGACAAAAATTAATCTTGGGTATGAGACACAAATAAATTCTTCATAAGATATAAGTTCCTAGAACGAATGTTTATATTAACATTCGATGGAAGTTGAGGGTTTGAGCACCCTCTTGATTTGGTACCCCCTTGACACTCTCTCAGGAGTCGGGTACAGCTGCAGATGTGTCTTACAGGGGTCGGTTAGTCTCTCAGGAGAAGCCTTAGAAGAAACGTATTCCTTCCTTGTGAAATAAAAGACTTATACGAGAGAGAATATATTGTTGGGAATTTCGGGAAGGAAATCCAAATGATTAGCGTACAGGGAAGTAACGTTGTACAGTCATTGGATGTATAAAGTTTAACATAAGTGAAATGTATACACTTTATACGAATATGACAGCTCTATTCTGAACTTTGGTGGAAGACACCCCTTTTTATAGTAAACTGCCGATTGTTATTTTGCCTGAACATTCTGGAAGGTGTTGGATTGTTCTCCCCTGAAGATACGATCTGCTCTTTTTACTTGGCCGAATATCGGGTAGATGTGAAAATCTCGTAACGATATTAACCCATTTACAACCACGCGCGGAATAATCCGCGAGCTACGACTGTCGTCTATCACCGAGCGCGGAATAATCCGCGAACTACGACTGTCGCCTATCACCGAGCGCGGAATAATCCGCGAGCTGACTTTTTCCATTACCAGTTGCTGAATATTCTTCGTATGCCACAGATCACGTTTGATCCCTTTTGCGAGCATCTCTCATCTACATCGGTTCATTATATTCTTAACAAGTTTTACTTTTGTTGAGAAAATCCTTTTAACCGCCATTACGAGTAGGCGCTGATACGCACGCGGTGATACGGGCTAGTCGTCAGTTGAACGTCGCTGATGCCTGAACACGGCACCTTAAGTAGACCCGTGATGCAAATGGGTTAAAAATAGGATAGGCATTTACAAAAATCAATCTCTCAGGAGAAATAGGTATGTCTTTGAACTAGGCGTGGAAGAAGTTCTGGGAACGCGTGAAGCACTTACTTCACGCTGTAGATAAGAATTAGGGGACCAGGACGAGCTGCAATTGCATACCCTTTTCATCGCTCTAGCTTCGTATCTCCCTGCGCGCCTTTCTAAGAATAGAATAAAGATAAATATAAAGAACGATAGTTATTTCTTTTTACCCATAAACCCAATGAAAGATATATCTTCCTCTGTTAACACACCTACAAATAACGGGAAATTATGAATAATCCTAGGACCCGAGATGATCTAGGTTTTCTACGAATTTTCACACACCGAGATGAAAAGTCTCGCCATCACTGTTTTAGACGAAAGAATTAATCGAATTTCCTTAATGATAAATCGCGGTGACATCGGTAATAATCGCAAACTGTAATTTTTTAATTCGAAATTCTTTAACGTGGTCATACACGCGGACAGTGTGTACCCCTATCCGCCGTCGCGACTCGCGTCGATTTAGAACAGAGGTTTGGTCGGAGCGGAAGTACGCGGAGCCTCTTGAAAGAATTAATCGAATTTCCTTAATAATAAATCGCGGTGACATCGGTAATAATCGCAAACTGTAATTTTTTAATTCGAAATTCTTTAACGTGGTCATACACGCGGACAGTGTGTACCCCTATCCGCTGTCGCGACTCGCGTCGATTTAGAACAGAGGTTTGGTCGGAGCGGAAGTACGCGGAGCCTCTTCTATCCAGGACCGATCGTGCCCGGCCGATTTCGGAAGACGATCGGAACGAAAAGCGTGGAAAACGAGAGGCGGCCGCTTTATCGAGTGCGGGACCGGTGGCAAAGCCGACAAAGTTCATCGCGCTAACGAAGCCTGCGCGCTTTCGCGATTAACGCCTCGGTAAATGGGAGCGGAATACGCCGCCCTCCAGGATCCATATTCGCTCGGCCGAGCTTCCGCCGCTTTGCACGATTTTCCGAATTTTCCAGCGACCGTTCCGCCCGACGTCCATCGACGTCGTCATCGAGTGCCCCGGCAAATCGTTTCGTCCCGCCAGCGATTCATCCGCCATTCCGCCGAGTGGCGTTCCGCGATTTTTCGAATTAAACACCGTTGCGTGCATATACGGAAGAAAACAACGCCACTCTGCACGACGAACGCCCTGTCGATTCCTCTTTTTCTCCATTTTGTTCCCCCGTTTCGTCTCTTTTCTATTTCGCGTTTCAACGATACACCGCGGGACGCGCAAAGTCGAGGAATAAAACGGAGCTCTCTCACTCTGAAAGGGGAATTACGTTGCTTCTCCGATGACGCGATCGAATATCCAGCAACGAGTTTTTCCAGCGAATCACTCCGCGGAGAGAGATCGATCGGCCCCAGGGCGGAATATCACCTCCGGAAATAATTAACTCGCGTTAATCGCGTTTCATTGGGAATGGTAACGAAGAAGGGACGATTTAAGAGAGCCCTCCCTGTCCGCGATTCGCGGCGAAGAAGAAGCGGGGGGAGAGAAGGGCAGCGGCTAATCGACGGAAAGCAAAGCCAATAAATCGGACTTTTGTTTCCTCTCGATCGTCCTGCTTTCTCCTTCGCGATCCGTAATTACTCGCGGTTTAATCGAAGGAGCTAATCGATTCGTCGCAGATCCATCCGCATCCACTAGAATTTTATGCCCAGGCTGAAACTCGGCTCCACGCTTATCGGCCATTGCACTTCTTTAACGGAGATATTTTTCCAAATGTACGACGTTGAACCTCGATCGGTGCCTGTGCGCTCCAGTACCAGGGATCGATAGCGGCCGCGTAACGCGTCGCGAATAAATTTCCATCCAATCTTTAACCCCGTCTTCCGTCTTCGAAAACCGTATTAACTCCGCGTCTCCCAAATTTCCCCTCGACCACGCCGTCGAGATGCCGGAAATCGTCGAACGTGCACACATTCCGCGAAGAAACACCGATCGGTTACGCGTGCCACGACGTCGCAGCGACGTTTTCCGCGTTTAATCGAAAAATCGTGCACCGGCGTCCGTAACGATGACGAATACGAAATCCGTAAATGGAAAGCCTTTTTTCCCGCGTGTTCGACACGGCCAGGAACGCGATTACTCTCCTCCTCCTCCGCCGTTGATCAACTGGAAATTCCAAACGGTCGGCTGGCAATAAACAGTCGGCGACGCATATTCGCGAGTCAGCGCGATAACGAGACATCATCCCGATTTCCCCGCGTTCGCGAACAGGCACCGAGTCGGGATCGATCTACGTCAGCAATGGCGTCCGTGCAACCGGTGACGCGCGTGTACCAACGTAAACAGCGTCATCCTCGCTCGAGTCTCTCTGCAAATCGGCCACAACGCGGTTTTTATTTAATATCCTTTCCAACCGCAAACAGCAAGAGTTTTACTCCCTTGTAGGAGGAGGGGGGATTGTTTTCTCCTCCCCCACGATTATTGAAAATTCGTTTTGTTGTTGTTGTCGCAAAGTATCCTCCAGAATATGGCGGTAGTGCCAGAAGGGACGAAAGAAGAAGAAGGGATGAGCATATTTTCGTTTCCGTGCCTATTAATGGACTCGTCGCAATAAGAATTTCCAATATGCTCTACCTTAGGCGTGGATACTAAGATAACATCGGAACTTCTATTTAAGAGAGGTCGAGGGGTCACCGAGCACTTGCGAGAAAGTCCTCGAACCTCCTTCGCGTAGGAATCCATCTATCGGCGAGAGTGAGAACTTTGCTCGCTACGGTGCATTTGTTATCAGTTCGTAACGCACTCCGCGATGATCGCGTCGACCTCTCACTGTCCTACCAAGGAAGAAATTAATTTCTGATCGCTGCGCAGCGAAATGGTTAAATTCGCGGTATTTCGATATCGGCGACTTACGAATCGTCCCGTTCACCACTCGCGCGATCGATTCACCCAAATTGGCTGAACGAGTGTCGCTTACACGATCGTCGCTATAAACGGCTTCCACCATTCTATCTCTTTCTTATCCCTTAAACCTATTCCTCCAAGCGCGCGATTAACGTCCGTGAATCCTCCATTTTTCAACTTTCCGTTTCAGATCCTGTTTACGCCGATTTGCGATCCTCCTCGGGATATTCCCATCGTTCGTACTAGCATCTGTAGCTGCCATTTTGCTGGTGTCTTTTTGCGTTTACGTGAGAAGAGGCTCGCGTATAACCTGCTCCGTTTATACAGGACCGATCGTTTAGCGTTAACCGTTGCGATAATTGCCGCGCAATCACGACGCCTGTCGATAATTGAGCCGCCTATTTGCCAAATGGATCAGTTCCACGAAAAATGAAATATAAAAGGTCGAGCACGAAGCGAGCGCTTGCACGCTAATTTCGTTAAACGCTCAAAGAGCGGAGACGACTCGATGGAAGATCCGTCGAGGATCGATTATTTTTAATCGCTTCTATTTCTCGACTTCGCGGGGACCTATTACACCGGTGCAAAAAGCGTGTCGCGATTGCGAAAAAGCTCGGGAAACACGGATACACGGGGACCAATTAACCCCCACACGGTGCGGACTACCGCGGAACGCAAACTTCTGCGTGCGACTCTGCGCGCACCTGCGACACGGGGAACAAACGGAAATCCATATATACACAGGGTGGTATCGCTAATTAAAGCTAAACGCTTTTCCAACGCTCGATTTTCCCCGATGGAACCGCGGCGCGAGGGTCGCAGGCAGCCGCGCGGAAGGGGGCGCGCGGTCCGATTTCCCCGACGCGTTTGATGCCTTCTTTTTTGGCGCGAAACGCAACGCCCGCGGTCCCCGCTCGAACGCGCGCGCGTCGTGCTCTTTAGAAATCCGCCCGAGTACGACGCGCGCGTTCCCATACACGCTCGCTCGCGTCAGTCGGCCGTCCTCGCCAGCGAGCGAGCGAGCGCGCGCGCGCGCACACATCGAGCTACCGTTGCACGCACGTGGCCGTACGTGTGTCGAATCGGATTCGAGCTTAGTTAGCTACCCGCGATAAACGACCGAGACAGCGAAAGTATCCGCGCTGGCGAACGACGGAGAAGCGCGGCGGGTAGCGCTCGCGCGGGGAGCAGAGGCGCGAGAGTACGGAGAAGATCGGCGAGAGATAAAGCGCGACAGACGCGCGTAAAAGCGAGAGGAATCGCACGCGCGAGGCGTAGAGGGTCGGCGAGGGGCAGAGGGAATCCGTGAGTTGTCGCGTTTATTTTGAGCCGACGAAGGCTAAATGCCGGATTGCGCGCTCGCGAATTCCCGACGATTCGACGGCCTTTTCTCTCTCGCTCTCTCTCCTCTCCTCTCGCCTCGTGATCGCTGTCTTCGTTTTCCCTCCGCCGCCATCGAAGCCACGCGCCGTTTAATTACCGATTTCGTTGGCTCGCAGAGAGGATCGATGCGTTGACATGACGCAAGGAAAATTCCGCTTTCGTGGGAGCAAACTCGACAACTCGCTTTCGAATCCCACGTCCGAAGCTCTGGACCGAGCGTTCGAGCGATTACTCGCGATTACGCGCGATTAGTCACGACTCCCGTTTTCGAAAAGAAAGATGGAGGAAAACGGGCGTTTCTCGGGAGACGGTCTCTCGTCGCGAGCCGAGTCTCTTCCCGTTGAATCGCAATCGACAAACCCAATGACTCGGTTCCATTGACACTGACACACTGACATCGTTTCACGGTACGACAACCTTCGAAAGTCGCGTTTCGTTCTACGCTCGCGCGCTAATCGCCTTGAACGAATTGAACCGAGCCTCTCGAACCGCGCTCGCGTCTCGCCGCCATCGATTTTCATTCCCAGCCGATATTCGAGCATCTCGCATGCATTATTTATCAGCAGTTTGCACGCAGCAGGCCAGAGACGCGCTCGCAGAAGCGCGTACGCGAGTGCATACGCGGCGAGTGCGTGGTTGGCCGGAACGATCGCGCGAGAACACCGGTTCCTCGTCGCGTCCTGAATCGCCGATCGTTCGATCGATCAACCCGCGTGCGAATATTTCAAACGCGCGGACGATATCGCGGGGAAAGCCCGAGGACGCGGTCCGAAACGAGCCTAATGACGCGCTTGGACAGCAAAGTGGCTGTCACGGATTTAGACGCTTCTCCGCGGTTTCGGAGAGTTTTCGATTTTCCACGTCGGCGAGTTTAAATTTATCCCGCGGAAAGTCGCGAGATCGATAAATCGCTCCGGACGAAGGGGCCGCCGCGTGAAACCGGCGCGGAGCGAGCGAAAAAGTTTGGGAATTAGCGCGGACAGCCGGCCGATTAACAGCGCGTAACTCGGTCAAAGTTCAAGACCGGTCGGGGTCCGTCTTCTCCGGCGAATTTTCCTCCGTTTGCTGGCATTGAACGGGTCTGACGGTAATGTCAAGTCCAGTCGGCTCGGCTGGAAAGCCGGAGTCGGCGGCCGATCCAGCTACGCCTTAGCCATCCTCGATAACCGATTACATAACGCTCGCTCGATAGCATCGGCCGTTAAAAGAAAGAGCGAGAAACTGGCCGCTCGCGGAGCCTCGCTCGACCGTCCTCCTCGTCGAATATTTTATCCTCGTTCTCTGAACGGCGACGGAATAATAATCGCGACGAAACGACGCCTCGTTACGTAGGAATATTCGTGCCCGCGATCGGCCCGCTCCAAAGCGTAAACAATTTTTTCCAACCGGTCTCTTTTTCCTCCTTTTGCCGGAGTTTTTGCAAAATTTCGACCGTCAAACGCGAACGAACGCGCGCACGCCGCAGCGACGCGTGTTTATTCCGCTCGCGATAAACGCTCCGAATAAATCGGCCGGTTAAGCGGTCCGCGATAAAAGATTAACGATCTGTCCCCGCGACCTCCGACGAACGATATCATATTTGAAATGTAAATCGCGGCTGCCAAACGTCCGTCGCGATACTTTCGCCGTGCTTCGATTAATCGGCAAGGAGACTCACCGATTTACTCTCGCCGATGAATCGGACCAGTGAGAATACACCTCGTCTATTTGTCGTGCGACGTCTGCGATGGAAGAAATCAGACTTCGATATCGCGAACTTCGATATCGGCGTTAACGATCGAACCCGTTATCGCCGGTTATCGCTGTAATCTCGCTACCGCGAAATACGTCGCGCAACATTCCGATTTTTCGACCCCTCGAGATTCTTCGATCGTCCCCGTATCGATTAAACACGCTCTCGGTTTGTTCCGCCTCTTCGTCTCTTCGTTATACTTCGTTACAAGCCACGCGCGATCGCCGTCGCTGTAATTTCTTACCGATTTTTGCGAAATAAATCAGCGCGAAGAGGGCCGAGCGCGAAGCCAGTTCCGGTGACCTTCCACAAGCCGATAACGCGCGATAAGGTTTACTCTATCGATGCATCGAACGCGAACTTTGCTCGGCACGCGACTACGCTAGATCGGAAGTATACCGATTTCGAGGCTCACGTCCGCGATACTTTATCGCGGAGGAAAAATCGACGCGTTTATTCGCGCGGGAAAACGCGATTAACGGTTAATCATCGGGGATCATCGTCGGCGATAAATTCATTAGCGTGGAATCGCGTGGGATCGGTCGAACCAGTGATAATTTCGCGGAAATCGGTCGCGAGATCGCGATCGATCGGTAAACGGAGTACGCGCGTGCTCCTCTCTTGCGCGCGGCGCAAAACGACCGATGTTTTCGGCACGAGATGATGTTTCTCGGGCCAGTGGACGGCCATTTTTAAAAGGAAACCAAGGCTCTTTGGTAGCAGCGCTCTCTGTCGCTTACGTAATCCCGAGTTAGCGCGCGGCGGGTGAAGAGAGAGAGGGAAGAGGAACGGAGCGAGAGCCTTGGCGCGGAAAAAGGAGGAAAAATCGCGGCAAAGTTTCGCCACGATGAACCGTAAAATTTTCCCGCCCGACCCCCTCCCCTTCCAACCCTCGGCTACCTGGCACGCCAGTGACGTCACCGGAGAACGCTGCGCCGTGGCGAAAAGCGGAGAGATTTATCGCGCTTCGACGTAGATAAGCTCGCGATAGCGGAAACCCTGACGTATACGCGTGTACGCGTTCGAGAAACGACGAGCGATAACGCCGATACATCGTCGCGGAATCTTCGACGTTGCCAGCGTCGTTTCAGCGTCGTTTCAGCGTCGTTTCGACGACGAAAGCGAAAAACCGGAAGATCGGAGCGATTTCGGGGAACGCCTCGCGCGATCGATCGCGAGCAGCGCTGGAATTTCGAGCGGATTCTCGGAAAGTCGGCTTTCGCGCGTTATTCCGAGTAACTCGGTGGTAAGTGGGTGGAGGCGAGGCGAGTCTTGGCACTGGAAAGCGGCGTCGATCCGCGTGGATATCGCGTAAACGCGCAGCGGAAGGCACGGTAAAGGAAAATGGCGCGCGGCGTAAACAAAACTCGAGGCGCTCGGACGTGGACGACGCCGATGACGGAAAAGAGAGAAATATGGCGGCACGTGGTATGACGAAATCGCGATATCTTCGTAAACCGAGCGCTCTTGAACATGGCCGCCGGCGGATGTTTTTACGCGCGAGCGGCAGACGCGGATAATTTTCCGCGATCGACGAGAATCGCTGTCGCTTGCTTCGACCACGACCACCCAACTGCGTGTGCACGGCCACGTTCGCACACGCTCGCGTATTTATACCCGAGCGAAATCTAGTTTCGTCCGGACTCGTCGGAAACGTAAACAGCCCAGAGACTCGGCGACCACCTCGAACCTTCTCGACTAAATTCCTCGTTGATCCGTGCCGCATGAATCCAGCGTTTCGATATACGAAGCTACATACGGTATTCGACGACGGTTTTTCACCGATACACGATGATGGTGGCGGTGTTGGCGGTGGTGGTACTGATACGCGACCGCGTCCGTCCGAATTTTCCCCACGTGTGCCCCGCGCTCGCGCGCTCCAGTCACGAAACACACCGGCCGGTCACGAAAGTCGCGTGATACTTTCTCCAAAAGCGCTATCGGAAAACTAGGATGCACGGCGAGGAGAAAAAAGTCGGTGCAACACGCGATGGAAGGTGGACGTAGCGTGGAGCGTGTGTTCCACCGTGCATATCGCGACAGGGTAATCTTTCCTTCGTTTCCCTTCTTTTTCCGTCTCGCGGCTGGAAAACGTCCGTCCCACGCGCGATCTATCGCGACACCGCGTCGCGGAACGATTCAATTTGTCATTGGTAGGAAGTAGCGGGAACGGCAGCGGGAGCGATAGCTCTAGCAACTATTACTCACCGTGCGTTCAAGAAAGAACGACGAGCCAACTGGTCGTGTCGGTATCCAAATATAATCCTGAGAAAATTGACTCGTCGCTAGAACCGCGATCACCGGAATCACCAGAGATACGAGGAATCGCGCGGCGCGCCAATGGCGACGAGATGCTCGCGCGGAAAAACACTCTCATTCTTTCGTCGAACGCCGCAACGATTCCGCGAGCAGAGCGTGGATCCGCGTTTCGATAGGTACGAGAGAGGAGCGGCTAATCCAGAAGCGCGCGCTCCCGCTCGTAACACACACGCACACACACGAACACACGTACACGCGGTGCAACGTGCAGCGACGACCGATCGTGAGATAAACGCACCAATCGCACTTTCCTACGCGCACGACGACACCTTTTTTTCAATGTTCGGCCAGCGGCGCCGAAAGGGAAGGATAGCGGAATCACCGGAGGAGAAAGATCGGAGAAAGGAGGAAGAACGACCCGAGGAGGACGAAGCGACGCACCGATCGCGACGACGAGTCTTCTCCTCGACGCGGCAACATTCTCTATTTACTTGCACTGGTAGGTAAGCAGGCAGGCACTCGCACGCACACGCGCGCGCGGTTCGTATTCCACGAAATTCGACCAAGGGTCACGACACTCGTAATCCAATTTGTTTACATGGCATGGTTCGAGGTTGAACGTTACGCGACAACGACGACAACAACAACAACAACAACAACAACGACGACGACGACGACGACAATGACGACGACGACGACGACGACGTCCGAGAGATAGGCGACGATACGCGAAACGGCGACGACGTAGCGCGAGTGTGCACGAGACGATCGTCGACGAGAAACTGGCACCTTCCGGTCGAGACGAGGAGAGGGAGAGGAGAAGGAGCGAGATAGGCAGAGATACACACGTACGCGCGAGAGCACGTAGAGCGGAGTCGGTAGGCGTGTACGTGTACCTGTGCAAAGGCGTGTGAGTGCGCGCGGTTGTACCGAGAGAGCGGGAAGGAGAGAGAACGAGGAAGAGCGAGAGAGGAAGAAGGGAAATCGCGACACTAGCGACCACGGGGGCGACTCTCCTGCACACGCTCTTTTGCCGCAAAAGCTCGCGCACTACGAGCACGAGAAAAAAAAAAAGTGCTACACCCTCGGCAGGCCATCGTCGTCTCCTCGCTTCGTTCTTTCTCCTCCTTTTTTCTTCCCGTTCCTCGCTCTTTCTCTCCGCGCGATCTATGTACGCGTACGCGCACGCCTGTGTGCACATGCGCTTGTACGTGTGCGCGCAAGCGACCGTACCCGTTACGCGTGTAAAACTCGGTGTGCGTGTGCACGCGAGCGACGGAAAGGGAACGGGCGACGAAGAGAGACGGGGAAGGGTCGCGGCGCGCGAGCGGGAGCGAGAGAGACGGCTACCGCGGCGGGCGTCGGGACGCGGAGCGGACGCCGAGACACTGGAGTGGGAGATTATCAAAATGGCCGCGCGCGCAACTTACTCCACCTCCTACTCCGCCGCCACCGCCGCCTATTCCTACGCTTCTATTCCTCCTCTTCGCTCGACCGACACGCCGCCTCGCGCGGAAACCGCCAGGCGCACTGCCGCGCGATACCACGCTACGATGGATTACCGTCACGCTTCCAACGTCGCGTTAAACTTTCTTACGATACACCGTTTCTTTCCCATCTCCCCGTCCTCGACCCCTTTCGCCTCCTCCTCCTCCTCCTCGTCGTCCTCGCATTCTTCTTCCACGCCACTTTCCGCCGATTCGAAAAGCCCGCCAAACGGAGTCTCGCGGTAGAATTCGAAGGAACGCGCGCGCGTTCGGACAATTTTATCGCGGCGATTAAAAATTCGTTTCGCGAGAAATTTTTCACGCCCCCCGGTGCATCGGGCCGCGAAATCGCGGTGATTTAAAGTTTACCCGCGATCGAGCGATAATTCCGGCCCGGTCAAGGTATACGTATCGCGTTTAAATCTCTTTGACATTCGAAACAGGCGTTCCCACGCATTTGACTAATTTTCGAACAAAGGGCGTTACAACGGCGGCCCGTGCGGGGTGGCGAACCCGTGCCAAGCCGGTTTTCGCAGGAAATTGGCATATTAATTTCCGATACGTTTTACGACACAAAAGCCGCGCGCGTATGGAAAGCGCCGAACGCAACCTTTATGAGAATTTTTATCGGCTCGTTCCGAAATCCCTTTTACACGCCCGTATACTCCCCGTCGTCCCCGGCTGCACTCGCGGCTGCACGCCGCCCCGACGCCACCCGCCGTTTAAAATAATATCGCCGAGCGGTCGGGATTTTAAATTTAATTTAATCAGCCCCGATGACCGTTTCACCCACACCACGTCGGCCGGTGTAAATGGCGTAATAACCGCGGTCGCCTCCGTACCGAGTAATTAACGAAAAAAGTCCGCGCGCGCGCGCTCGCCAGCCAGTCCGGCCGAGGAATCCGGGTTATCGCGGAATCGCATCGGACGAATTAACTCGTTGCCGGCGTTCCCCGAGTTCCGTCGAGTTCGCCGGCAACACGCCGGTTTCAAGCTGGCGTCTGTCGATCGCGTGGCTAAATCGCCGCGTCGAGGGAAATCTCGACGACTCCGCGATTCCGCTTCCTCTGCTCCGCTGCGCTGACCTACGACACGCGGCCAACCGCGTTCTTCCTCCAACGTAGAAGATCGCCCAGATTCGGGATTTAAACTTTCGCGTCGCGAAACCAAGGGTACGTGTCTATACGGCGAGACGCAGTGACGGAGAAACCGAGGAACAAAAAGGGGAGAAAAGGGAAAAGAATTCGACCAGTCAGCGAACGAAGCGTTCGAAAACGCGGAGACTCCTCGCGCCGATGGAACGCGCGAGTTGGACTCGCGAAGCGTCTCGGAAGTCCGTGAAACTCGAGCGGACGCGACACCGCGGACGTCAGCGAAATCGCGGTCCTCCAGAAAACGCAAGCACGCGAAACGATCGTGCTGCTCTCCGATGGTGGAGGATTTCGCGGAAACCGCGCTCGCGGAATAACGGTGGCCCCGTGGAAAGCAAAAGATAATTCCGCGGTACGCGTGAGCGCGCGTGCAGCGCGCACGTACTCGGCCGCGAGGACGTTAACCGCGTCGAAAATAGAAATACCGACAGACGACGGTCGCGCTTTTCGAGAAATCGACTTTTCTTTTCCACCTAGCTTTCGCCGCTATCTGCTACCACCGAGCAGAGTCGCCGGCGTCGTTCCTCCCCTGTGTCGGTGGAGAGATTCGCGGTAATAATAGTCGTCGTCGAAGCCTAGATGTCGGTCGGAGGATTATTTTTATCGTCGGCTCGCTCACGGAGCGTACTCGCGTTTTCTTTCTCCGCTGCTTCGAGAGTATCGTCGCAGCGATCGCGAGATGCAAATTCGTCGGATTAATTCGTCGTTTGCGTCGTCTCTCGATCGTCTCGATCGTTACGCGCTCGAGAGGAAACGCGAACCCCCCTCGAGGGGGTGGTCGACGTCGGAGGAGCGCCGTGGGGCACGATGCTCGCGAAAGAAGGCCGATAACGCGGCGGGATCGGCATAGTTGCGGCAAGTTGGCCGATTTTTTCGCGCGCGGAGATAACCGACGCCTTCCGTCGAGGGCTCGAACGTCGCGCGGTGCTTTACCGATCCAACGTCCACGCGGCGAAACAGGAGCGCCGCGCGAGGTTGCGTTCCATTGGCCCAGATAAGAGACCGGATGATCTCCTCTCTCGCCTCTCGCTTCTTAAAACTCCTTCGGCTCCCTTTTCTACCGATCCACAAAGAGAACTCGCGTCTTTCGCTTCTAGCTGGAAGCCTCTTTTGGTCGCAGCGAACCGACTCTCGCTCGCCTCGCTGGCGTTAAACCGAGAGCGATATAGAAGGGGAATGAAAAAGAGACGACGGAATCTCGAGTGGAAAAGCACGTTTCCCTTTCTACCTATTCGCGATCATGGGACGCTTATGCGACCACGGGCAAAACGGCGGAGAAATTTGGCGGCACGCGAAACACGCGTGCGCGCGCGCGCCAGCGCTATCGAGGAGACGATAGGAGATGAGAGGAGACGAGAGACGAGAGGACGGCAGACGAGGAGCGTGGCTTTCGACGATACCGCATTGGCAACTCTCAAAGGAGGGAGACACCGCTTTGATGAAATTCAGGGAACAGCATTCACGGTTCAAAGGAAAACCGTAGGGTAATGTCAGGTAATAACTAACGCGAACCAAGGTAGCCCGTGAGAACCGGGGGCGGAGGTGGCATACGGCAAAGGGAACCACCAGCAGGTTCTCCTCTCTTCCTCTCTTTTTTTTTCGCCTCAGCCCATTTCCTGTCTGCCGCCATCCTTTTCGCCGAGAATATGGCAGAATCTCGCGATGACCTACTCCTCTCCGTGGCACCGTGTCCGTCCTTCTTCTACCTTTTTCAGCCCGACCACGCGACGCCAGAAAGAGGTTGCCGAAGGTGAGTCGAACGGAAGAGTCGTACGCGTTCGCGTGCAAAGTCGATATTCACCGGCGAGAGAGGAGCACGAACAGCGTGAAATTCCGTTGCAACGGAACGAAACAAGCGTTATCCGACCAATCACCGGCCACCGATTACTCTCCACGGCTCACTCGCCACGCACTTGCTCCATCCACGCTCCACGATTGTCTTCCGCGAGCAGATCGAGCCGAGAAATCCGCTACCGGCTCTACTCTCGTAGACTCGCCGCGCTTCGCGGATTATCGAGCGTGGTATCTCTCTGTCCTCGACGTCCAACGTCTTCCTCTCTCTCTCTCACTCTCTCCCTCTTTCCTCCCAACCTCGTCGCAGATAAATCCGTGTCATCGACGGATGGAGGAAGCACCTTTTGTTTTCTAACAAACTCGAGTCACCCTGCCGCGGTAAAGCGATCGTTTATCGGTCGCGATGAATCGTTGATTCTCCGCGAGCGGAGAGGGCTTCCGTTTACTCGCTCGCGTCTAGACAATCTTCAGCCGTGTTTGCGCAGCTGTATCGCGTCCCGCGATCGCAGCTTTCCGCGCCTTTTACCACTTTCTCGACGACCAGCGTTCGCTAACGAATTCCTCGCATTCCTCGATAACCGACCAGCGGACCATCTCCGTCTCCTTGAACTTTCTTCCCGACGAATTACCCGCGGAGCGAACGGCACCGTTCCGCTCGTCGTTCCCGCGTCGCGATTGCGCAACGCGCGCGAGCATTCCGCGCGCTCGACCACGCGCGACGCGCACACGCGTCGTCCAATTCTCCGCGAATTCGAGGAAATTTCTTCGCGTTCGACGAAACTCGCGAGAACGTCGCGACGCACCCCCACGGGGAGAATAGAACCACCACCCCCGAGAGTTTTCTCCGCTCCGCCATTTACGAACGCGCGCGAGCATTCCGCGCGACGCGCACACGCGTCGTCGAATCTTATTCGAATTCGCGCGCGTGGAAATTCCTTTGCGTTCCTGGAAACTCGCGAAAACGTTGCGACGCACCCCCTTGCGTTGGTAGAATCACCACCCCTTAGATTCTTCTCCGCTCGGCCATTTTCGACCGCATGAGAGTATTCCGCGCGCTCGACCACGCGTTGTCGAATCTTCTTCGAATTCGCGCGCGAGGAAATTTCTTCGTGTCCCTCGAAACTCGCGAGAACGTCATAACGCACCCCCACGCGGTGGTAGAATCACCACCCCCTAGAATTTTCTCCGCTCGGCAATTTCGATCGCATGAGAGTATTCCGCGCGCTCGACTAAGCGTCGTCGAATCCTCTTCGAATTCGCGCGCGGCGAAATTTATTCGCGTCCCTCGAAACTCGCGAGAACGTCGCGACGCACTCCCACGCGGCGAATAGAGTAACCACCCTGGAGAGTTTTCCCCGCTCGGCTATTTACGAACGCTCGCGGCGTTATCGCGCGCGTTATCGGCGAACGCACACAGCGAAACGAAGGCTGGCTCGTATTTATAACACCGCCTAACGCGTTATCGGCTGGATATCATTTTCGCGGCACGAGCTGCTGCAACGAGCCTCGTTTTATGCTTAAGTGCACTCGTTGCGCTCACACGTGCCACGCGAGCACCGCTCCGTGCAGTTCCCCGCGCACTCTGGCTACTACTCTTACGAGCGGCGCGCACTCGAGAAAACCATCGTCGGTTCCCGCGGGCGAAAAATCGCGCGGATTATCGCGCGACTGGCCGGGCACCGGGCCAATTCTCGGCCAGTGTGCCATCGGTCGAGGACGATTTAAGCGCGTTCGACGCGCGGAATTCGGCAGGCACGGTTATAGAACGCGTCAGGAGGAGCGTGCGAGAATCTCGGCGTGTGACCAGACAGTGGGACGCGAGTCGAGGACCAAGTCCAGGTGGACCAAAGCGTCTGCTGACTTAACCCTTTGCTGACGAGCGCCACACATTTGCGTTTTGTGGAATCCATCAGCTTGGCCTAGGAACGCGTGTACGCGCTCGTCGAAAACAACCGCTAGCGCTCAGAGACGCATTAACCATTTCGCTACTACGAGTGACTATAGTCATCAGACGCCATCTAAGTACACGCGAAGGATGACTATAGTCACCGGGCACAAAAATTGAGTAAAAAGTTAAGACTAGTGTTACCGTTCTACCTAGCTCTCTTGGTAAAGAATTGCACGCTCTATTGAGATAGTCGGATTTTCCTTCTCTTTTATTTCTCCTTCAAAAGA
>NW_016908335.1:1396116-1428239 GCF_001483705.2 Eufriesea mexicana | reverse complement strand
GTTGTCGAATCTTCTTCGAATTCGGGCGCGTGGAAATTTCTTGGCGTCTCTCGAAATTCGCGAAAACGTCATAACGCACCCCCACGCGGTGGTAGAATCACCATCCCCTAGAATTTTCTCCGCTCGGCAATTTCGATCGCATGAGAGTATTCCGCGCGCTCGACCAAGCGTCGTCGAATCCTCTTCGAATTCGCGCGCGGCGAAATTTATTCGCGTCCCTCGAAACTCGCGAGAACGTCGCGACGCACTCCCACGCGGCGAATAGAGTAACCACCCTGGAGAGTTTTCCCCGCTCGGCTATTTACGAACGCTCGCGGCGTTATCGCGCGCGTTATCGGCGAACGCACACAGCGAAACGAAGGCTGGCTCGTATTTATAACACCGCCTAACGCGTTATCGGCTGGATATCATTTTCGCGGCACGAGCTGCTGCAACGAGCCTCGTTTTATGCTTAAGTGCACTCGTTGCGCTCACACGTGCCACGCGAGCACCGCTCCGTGCAGTTCCCCGCGCACTCTGGCTACTACTCTTACGAGCGGCGCGCACTCGAGAAAACCATCGTCGGTTCCCGCGGGCGAAAAATCGCGCGGATTATCGCGCGACTGGCCGGGCACCGGGCCAATTCTCGGCCAGTGTGCCATCGGTCGAGGACGATTTAAGCGCGTTCGACGCGCGGAATTCGGCAGGCACGGTTATAGAACGCGTCAGGAGGAGCGTGCGAGAATCTCGGCGTGTGACCAGACAGTGGGACGCGAGTCGAGGACCAAGTCCAGGTGGACCAAAGCGTCTGCTGACTTAACCCTTTGCTGACGAGCGCCACACATTTGCGTTTTGTGGAATCCATCAGCTTGGCCTAGGAACGCGTGTACGCGCTCGTCGAAAACAACCGCTAGCGCTCAGAGACGCATTAACCATTTCGCTACTACGAGTGACTATAGTCATCAGACGCCATCTAAGTACACGCGAAGGATGACTATAGTCACCGGGCACAAAAATTGAGTAAAAAGTTAAGACTAGTGTTACCGTTCTACCTAGCTCTCTTGGTAAAGAATTGCACGCTCTATTGAGATAGTCGGATTTTCCTTCTCTTTTATTTCTCCTTCAAAAGAGTTGACTTCGAATACTAAGGACTGCACGATCGTAATGTTTCCATCATTAGCAGGACCCTTTGTTCTACGGGAAAGGGTTAATGTGTCCCACGTAACATAGCGCGTTGCTATAGCCGAGAAACACAAATTTTATCGTTGACGACTGGTCACTGAGATTTCCGTTTTCCTACGCCTATGTACTTTATCATATTTTCTTTACTTGAAATTATCGGTCTATGATCCTACTTGTTAATATATGTTAATATATGCCCGATCCTACGTGAAAGGATGAGAAGAGTAAATACCCGGTCGTCAACGCGTTAACGCTTTGACCGCTACGTTGGTCATATATGACCAGCCACGGTTTTTCCTGTGTCGCCAGGGTGGTCATTAGTGACCAAAGTCACTGATGAACTACTTAAATTGTAAAAATCGAATGAAAATTAACAGTTGGTGCATTTCGAATATAATCGCCAGGGTGCCGCAGTGGTCACCCGTGACCGTCAATAAAATCGTAGCTGAACTACTTAAATTGTAAAAATCGAATGAAAATTAACAGTTGGTGCATTTCGAATATAATCGCCGCAGTGGTCACCCGTGACCGTCAATAAAATCGTAGGGACCATCGTTCTCACCCTCGCCATTAAATGGATTCCAACTTCAAGGAGGTTCGAGGTCTTTCTAGCAAGTCCTCGACTTCTATAAAATACAAATTCCTATGCGACCTGAGTATCCTCGCCTCAAGCTGGGCCTGCTAGGTAGCAGGCTTACTGACGAGTCCACTAGCAGGCCCAGTTCCAAACGCATCCCTTTTAGAACCACCGCCATATCGAGGACACCTGCGACAAATTGACGTCAAAGACGGTGGGGAAAAAATCCTAATTTCACCATGGTATGCATTGAACAATAAAAATATTATTATAATCCCTGGCGTATTGACCGAAACACCTAATAATTTCGTCATGGCAGTCAAAGGGTTAACGCGAGGATCCCGAAGATCTCGACTCGTGATCCCGTCGTCAACGCAGCGGATGCCAAGTGGAGTAGGCAAGATGTTGGTTTACGACGCTGGGACGACGTCTCTCCGTACATAACATCCCCGGGGATAATCCTTGGAAGACGTTCGAGAGGAAAGGACAAGTGGGGTAATCGTGGGGAAAAATAGTTTCGGTATGAACGCGATTAGTCTCGCGGAAGCGAGATTTACCAGAATCGCGGAGACGTTTGAGAGAATCGGTTTCTTCGACCGCCGGAGTGACCCTGGAAATTCGCGGTCGGGGTAAAAGGGCCGGGGTGTAACGAGGTTTCGAGGTAGCTAGGTATACAAGGGTGAGTGGTGCGCGAGGGTTCAGTACGGGATCGTGTACTATGTACAGCAACGTGGAAGAACGGCCGTGCAAATCTAGGCGTCTGTAGAGTGGAAGGAAAATAAAGGAGGCGAGGAAAAGAAGGAAAAAGGAAGGGAAAGAAGATTTTACGATCGACGGGACGAGATGATCGCAGCTCCTATTAAACGGAGATAAAGAGTTATCTAATTGCTCGGTCGAGCGCAATTAAGGCAACCGCTATTAACCGTTCGGATTGAGTGTCTCGTTGAAAGTATCGTTAATACCGAGGAGCAAACAGGTTTCCATGCGGGCGATCGGCCGGCGCGAGCATCGCGTATTTTTCGCCGCGCGCGATCCCTATACGGTCAACCGAGGCTAGGGCAGACCCTAAACCGTTTTACTACTCGTTTTTACTCACCCCGTATCTTCTCCTATTCCGAGAGTCGATCGGGAAACTCGAGTAGCCGCGATAAGTTCGCTACGGCCAAACTGTTGCGCCTCTGGCTGCTGCACCGCTCCGTTTCCGCGCCTATGCCTCTCCTTCTGTTTCCCTTTCGATTCCTATCCCGATCCGACACCCTGCCACTCTTATTCCCATTAGACCGCGTTCTCCACCCATCTTATCCGCACCCTGC
Organism: Eufriesea mexicana; assembly: GCF_001483705.2. Taxonomy (NCBI): domain Eukaryota; kingdom Metazoa; phylum Arthropoda; class Insecta; order Hymenoptera; family Apidae; genus Eufriesea; species Eufriesea mexicana. Next base: position 1,425,188 of record NW_016908335.1, on the reverse strand, counting down.
ACGAGAGTAACCTCTGGTACGAACTTTTATGATCACGGGATGAGAACCCCTGGCGAAATTCCCCGATTCCTGGCAACGCGCGCTCCAGGACAGACCTCGAAGAACGAACGCGTGATCGAAGTGGAAAGAAGGTAGAACTCGCGCCAACAGCGATCCGCCATGACGTTGTATCGCCAACCGACCTCGAGATCTCGAAGCCTCGAAGCATAGGCCTCGCCTCCCCTCTTCTTTACTCTTTTCTCTCCACCTTTTCCGGTTATAGTCTCGACGCCGATTACGCGCGGAACGGAAAAAGGACGAGAGGGTATCGATTCCGGGACAAATATTCGAGGTGTTTGCCGACTGGACAAAAGCAAAGGTCGCCACCCCTCTGTTCAATGGCCAACGAGAGTTACCTGGGACGCCCCGAGCATCCCGACGCAGGTAAACCTCGCGATCCCGTGCTCCGGTAATCTATAAACAACCCGTTGCGACCAAGCATTGTTCCGCGCCGGGAAATTCTTGCGAACGCGCGAACCGATCAAGGGGGCGGCTGGTACGCGACGCGCGCGACGAAACCGGGGATCGGGGATTACGATCTTGGCCACGGGACCACCCAATTTCGACCAACTAAGCCGGCTATAAAAGACATCGTTCAACGACGACGGATCTTCTACCTGTGCCTGTCCCAACTAGCCAAGCTGTCCACCCGCGGTCACAGTCTCCGTGAATCATCACGCCGGCTAACACGACGGCATCGGTGACTAGGGTACCGGTCCTTCCGAAAAATTCACCGCGATACCATCTCGTTTGCTTTCGATGAATCACTCGCAGGACGTTAACGCGTTCAGTGTGGCGATTTTGCCGATTTTCATTTCGCTTTCCGCTCAGGCGACGAGTGAGCATTAGATGCAGAGTATGCTGAAGAGTATGAATGGAAGATTACTATGCTTCACTTTGTTTTTTGGACTGTGAGAATGGTACAGCCGATGCACAAATGCACTAATTATAAACAGAAGATAATGAGGTGGGGAATACCAGAAAGACAAAAAGGCGATCACCAAGAGACGATTAGTCGGAGAAAGTCACGGAAGTGACTAAAGATTTACTTCAGGGAATTTAGTATTTACGATATATTAACCCTTTGCGCTAGAGAGGCGCCCTTCACTCGCCATTTGATAAAATTCGAAGCTCGATGTTCATTAATACGTTAAATTTTAGATAAGGTTGACAGTGTGCGAGGCATCGAAAATTTTCCCTTTCTCAGCCGGACCCCGGACCTAGGACCCTTCTTTCCGTTCGTTTACGGAAGAAACGTCCCCACGCCGTCCAAACGAAAAGTCTACTGTTAGTCCCAAGGGACTAACGTGACGCTCAACGCGTTAACCCTCTTCTATTCTTCGCTCGCTATCATTACTTCTTGCTTTTGGCAGTCTTCGCCGATGTCAAATTACCGATTCCGCGGTTCATCAGCCGGGCCCCGGACACAGGACCCAAGAAATATCTCGGTCGCGGCCAGTAAATACGACTGTAATTTTCCCCGTTAACCCCTTGGCTACTGTGGGCGCCTATGAGCGCTTAGAAATTTTGCGTTTATGACACGGAGGGCGATTATGGCCGCTTAGAAATTTTACGTTTGTGACACGGAGGACGCCTATGGGCACTTAGAAATTTTGCGTTTGTGACAGGAAAGGCGCCCATGGGCACTTAGAAATTTTGCGTTTATGACACGGAGGGCGATTATGGCCGCTTAGAAATTTTGCGTTTATGACACGGAGGGCGATTATGGCCGCTTAGAAATTTTACATTTGCGACACGGAGGGCGATTATGGCCGCTTAGAAATTTTACATTTGCGACACGGAGGACGCCTATGGGCACTTAGAAATTTTACATTTGTGACACGGAGGGCGATTATGACCGCTTAGAAATTTTGCATTTGTGGCACGGAGGATGCCTATGGCCGCTTAGAAATTTTGCGTTTGTGGCACGGAGGACGCCTACAGGCGCTCGGCGTAGTTTAGCTTTCTAACACGGAGGGCGCGCGTTTTCACAGAAATGGCGCACATCGTAACTCAATTCCTGCCGTACGATATGGCCGTTGCGTATCAAAATCTGCCGTAGTCTAGAAGTTAATCTCACGATTATACCACCTCCTTCTCCTTGGCTCGCGACGCGACGTCGCGTTAGCCGGTAGCCGATCGGAAGGATCGGCGAATCGCGGGACGGGGACGTATCGCGTCCATCGAACACGCACGCGAGCGGATTCTGCTCTCGCTGCAGTCGGCCGGCCAAGAATTTAATTACGACGTCATAAAATAATTGTTCCGTACGCGGGCAGGCGGCAATTACGCGCGACCGGTAAGTACAGGTAAACGATAATTACGGTGGTTGGCGTACGCGGCTGCTCGAAAACGTAACACACCGCGCCCCGAGCCGAACGCGATGACCTCTAACTTTGCCATACACCGGGCTATATATGGAACACACGGTCGGTACAAAGGGTGAGGAAAGGACGTTGGATCGCGTGACAGAGGGAATTACAAGTTGGGAACGCTTAAAATTCGACGCTCTCGCGGTTAATTTTCACTTACGAGGAAATCGACCGGTGCTACCCCCGGGTGTTCGGCGAGCGTTTTCGAGGAGTACGCGGCGTGGAAATCGCGCGCGATGGGATTAGACCCCGACGTCGCGAGCTCGTTTACGAGTAGCCACGGTAGTAGCCGCGGAACGATTCGCGGCCAATTTCCTGGGAAAAAGTACCGCTGCTGGCTGTGGCCGCGCTGCCGCGCGAAGATTGCACGATCGAAACGATCGAAGAAGTCGATGGACTCTGCACGGCGTGCCCGTGTAGCGTGAAACGCAACCGTGTCCGTCCTCGATGTAATCCAAGTCGAACCGTGTCGGGACGCACGCTCGGCGTTTAGCCGAGAGCGGAGAGAAAGGAGATGCGAGGCGAAACAACGCGGTGTAAAGGTAAAAATCGCGATTGTACGTCTTTACCCGGCGATCGCGATAATCGGCGGCGATTAACGCGAGGCGAAAAAGGAAGACGACGCGAGGCGAAATCGCCGGAGATTCTGCTGGATCGCGGAAGCGTCGTGGTCGCTGGAATTCTCCGGTTCCCATCGGGCGCGTCCGTTGGCCAATTAATATACCTCGATACTCTCGGCTCGATACTTCGATGGGGTAGTTAAACGGAATAATCGTATCGTAAACGCGAACGGCGACCCCCGGTGATCGTGCCACGATCCTGCGGAACGCGCGTCGGCAACGGACCAACGCGACGCCGAGAAGAGGGTGCTGCCTGCTGCGGTTTCGCTTTAATACGCGCGCACCTTGGATAAAAGAGGGCGCTGCGGGGTAAAGTGGCGGGAGAATGGAGGGCCAGATTAATACGGGGTATCGGAAGTCATTAGCACGTGAAAAATCGACGCGGCTGCAATCTCTCGACTGTATTTTCCCCAGATGCCAGTGAATGACTCTGGCTCCATTATTCCTCGCGCAAATCCGATTAATGACGACAGAGAAAAGATTCGACCGCGGTTCGATCGAGATCTTCGCGCCGCGTCTCTGTTAACGTCGAAGCCAAAAGGGGAACCACGGTCACCCCTTATCCCCCGCCGAAATCTCGAAACCCCCGCGAAACCACCGGGTCTCGTCTTCTTTCGAATCGGTCGCCCGTGAAAATTCGACTTTCGCGAAAAGCTTTTCCAATTTTCTCTCTTTTTCCTCTCTCTTTTCTTCGTTTTTTTTCCACGAAATGTCGGAACGATCGTTTACGACGAAGCAAATACGTTTGATCGGCGTGCCCGAACGGCACTGTTATCGAGACAAAGGGAAAGCTAGATTCGATAAACATTTCCTCGTCTCCCTTTTTCGCGTCCATCTGTCCCGGCACACGGACACGCGCGTGACACGCGAAAAAGAAGCATCCGCGAATGGAAAAGCGATACGAGAGCACGTTTGCACCCCCTCTTTCCCGGCCCCCGGCCGGCCTGTTTTTCGTATCCTTCAAACGGGACACGCGGCGTTGATAGAACGCGGCGAACATGTTCGCGGCAACTGAACCGTCCCGTAAGTATCAATTGCACTTCGAATTAAACAGCCGGTCCAATTAAAACATTATGCATCGCATCGCACGAGACGCCCACGGTACAAAAGGATAACGAGACTTGTCACGTCGCGCGGCTCTCTCTTTCCGGAACCAGAGGGAAAAATTCGAGAGGGTGGAAAAGGGAGAAAAATCTCTAACCGCGCCTCTCCTCGCTTTAATACGACCTGTGTGTCCTCTGTGCCGAGAGGTCAAAAGGGATCAACCGACTATCGGCTGACTATCGAAAATTCCCCGTTTCTCCGTGCACACACAGACGCGCGCACGCGCGCATACACTCGTCTCGAACGAATTTGAAAACAAAGAATGGGAAAGGGGCGAAAAACGGCGGGAAAGGACGCGTCGGGGGATGGTAACCGTCTGGAAATAAGGTAAGCCGGAGTTAGGTTTAATAAATAAACGATTGCGGGCTAGCAACGCCACAGACGGAGGTTAATCGACGGAGAAGATTGCTATGAAAATATTTCAGGCGTGCAGCGGCCACGGTTCGCCTCCCTCTCGTCCACCGTGTTCTCGGACGTCGAGCTCCTCCGCCACTGCCACCGCCACCCCCTTCTTTCCTATCCCGCTCTAGTCGGCGGTCTGAAATAGGGTGGCGAGATTTTCATCCCGCTTGCCGACGCGTCCTCCGCGATTCTCCATTATTTCACCCTGCGCCGTCTGCGCTGCCTCGGCCAACGGTACTACCTCTGGTCAGGAGGTAAACGAACTGGGATAAGGTGTCTCTCTCCGAGAAACCTTAGAAATCGCGGAAGACCCCGGCAGCTTAACCTTGGCTAACGATCGCCGAGCAAGGATGCATCCGACTCTTCGTCCTCGTCCTCAACGTCGTCGTCGTTTTCGCTCCGCGCTCCATTTCCCGCCATCTCCATTCTCCGATGGCCAACGCCTCGTTCCCCGTTGTACCAACGACTTACGACGTCGTGTACTACCCGACCGGTCCCCCCCTGTTCGACGAAATAATTACCGGTATCGCGTGTCGAGCTACTCGAAATCCCGACGACAAACGCGCTCGAGCCCTGTCGATCGGCGATGCATCGTTATTTCTCGCGATAGGCGTCGACAAATTTAAACCGCATTAATTAGTAGCTCGATCGATAATGACAAGGGACGATAATTACGATCACAGGCCGGAGCGCAAAAAGCCGGCAGAGAGAAAGAGAGAAAGCGCGAGAGAGGGAGCGCGCTAGAGGCAGCCTCTACCGGAGAACAAGGGGTTTCGCCGATGAAATGGAGTAATATCGATTTCACGCGAGCCGTGGCCATAGAGAGCAGGACGATTCGGTGCGGCTCTCGAAAACGCCCGACCGACGATAAACCACCACCGCGCTGCAACCCTATTCCGCTTCCGTTGCAACCGCCTCGACTCTACGTCTCGCTTAAAGGTTACTCCCGTATATACTTATTCACCCTCCCGCCACGCTCCTTTCCGCTCTCCCTCCCTCTCTCGCTGCGAATCTACACGCGCGTAACGAGCCACCTACGCGTAATCCGGCTACCTGTTCCTCGACGCGGCTCGCTCGCGGTACACGAGGAGGAGGATCGAAATAAGAAAACGAGGAAAAGGGCCCGCGTTGTCCGCGAGTTCTCCCGCTGCAAAATCACCGGGGCTTACACCGCGAAACCCCGTGTTTCCGTTTATCACGCTCGGATTTAAGAGGCGTTTTTCACCCCGTTTCTACCCACGCGGAACACGATCCGCTTGTTCTCGCGTCCTCTCGATGGCGAAGGAAAACACCGCCATCTTTCGCAAGGTTTCGGCTGTTTCTCGAGTCCACGAGATCGGTGTGACCCAGGTCCCACGAGCGAATGGATCGAATGGAACCGCGGAATGATCACGGGGTATATAGCAATCGAGGGAAACGAAAGGGACGCTCGAATGGGAAAAAGAGGAGAGAAAGAGCATTCTCCGGGCGAAAGACACCGAGAGGTTATAGTCGTTCGATGACCAGACCAGGACTGGACTAAATAAAATATAATCGTCGTGGCGATACTCGACGAAATCGATATAGGGTACACCGGCGCGTCTTCGACCTTTCATCTTCTCCGTCGGCTTTCCTCCCCCGGAGCTTTCTATCTCGCGAGGACGGGGAGAAAAATCGTCCACTTTGGCCCCGGCTCCACTACAGATTCATCGTGCACGCGTGCGAGCGCCGTAAACCTTTCGCGGTCTTTGTTTACCGGAATGGTAACGGAATTGCTCCGTTTCCTGGGAAATATCCATGAATAATACCAGCCACCTCGTTCCTCGCATCCTTCTCTCGCGTCGAGGATTACCCACGATCACGACCCGCAAGATTTTTCGCGATTTTCCTGCTCTCCGGAGTGGCCTGTGTCTCGAGCCAAGCGCCGCGAGACGTCGCGCCTCTATAGACCGTACGCTCTATGCCTGGCCGCAGCGCGGGAAATTCGAACCGCCGAGTTCGAGCTTGGCCGAACGGACGATACGCGTAAAGGCGATTGAAGGTTGATCGACCGGAATACTACAATGGGTTCGAGCAATGGACAACGAAGCAAGGTTCGACGAATAGATCGACCCCGACGATGCGTAATTCGACTTTGCCGTTTGTTTGTTAGACCGGTATCCAGCAAGGCGTACCAAAGGTGAGTCAAAGCAAAGGCAAGGAAGGTTCGACGTCCGAAATTGCAAACGACGAGAAGGACAACGGAACTCGCGGAGAGGCATTGATCGAGACGCCCCCCGTCAGCCGCAGCGTTTATCACCGAGTTATCGAGGAAAGGGTCGAGAAGGTCGCGCGGCATAGAAACGAGGTGGAAGGAGATCGACTGTCAGCCGCACGGTTCCGTGGTTCTGTGTCACTCGGTGTGCGTGGCGAAACGAACAGAGGGTTGAATACTCGTGGAATAAGACGGATTTTATCCCGTGAATCAGTGTGTACGACGATCGGAATGGCCAGACAAAGGACTTCCCTCCGCTCGAAAACGATCAATTATTAACGCGGCACTAAGCGTTTTCAGCCATTGTCTACCGATAATAATAACGCTGACATCCACCGTTCGAATACCTCTGATTACGTGGATCTCGCTCAGCGACCGCCTTAGAAAAGCAACTCGTGGACGCGTTATTCCCGCGGAATCCGCGCGATTATCCGCCATTTTCTTTCTACTTAACGCGAGTCTCCGGTTTGCACTCGTAAATGTACGTGCGCGGCGTGGAAAGGGGGCCGATACGGAATCCATAACTTTTCGCCCAACAGGTTTATTATCAATATTGTCTCGGCCGCGGACGGATTTATTACGACCGAGCGTATTAATCACCGAACTCGATTACCGCGTTAAATACTCGGCCGGATAATCGCGGCGAGCATCGATCCCATCGCGGCCTGTCGATTTCCAGCGTTATCTTCGCCCCATCGACGCGACTTTCCGCTCGATCGTGCCAACGTCCATCGACGATGCAGAGATACGCCGAACACGATCGCGCTTCGGAAATTTCGCAGGCGTTTACGCTCCCGTTTGCGGTCCCTGAACCTCGCGATCCGGTCGCAAGCGTCTCGGCTGTCTCGCGAGGATTCGAGGAAACAACGCCACTCGGACCCAAGCTCGTTGCGTCGCGCCACTTCCGGACAGTCGCGGGGGAGAAAGGAAAAAATGGCGGGTGGACGAGTGGTTGAGTTTATGCGATCGCGCGAGGGCATCGAGCGTCTGGATCCCCCATCGACCAGCGATGTTTATGTCCGACACGGTGTTTGCAAATACAAAGGCAGGTAATGCGGCCGTGCTAAGCGGCTGAACACGTTACACTGCATTACAAATCGCGCGGAAACACGGCCGCGCTCGCGCGCGTGTGTATACGCCACGCACACCGACAACGGTCCCTGGCAACGCTGCGAATGCGTACTCTCTCTCTCTCTCTCTCTGGGGCTCTTTGTCTCTCTCCGCGCTTTCGTTTACCTCGATGCATCACCTGCCTCTGGATTTTCTAAACCCCGTACGCGACAGGCCGCAGAGGCTCGAGTAAAACGCCCGATTCTTTCCATTCCGCGTTCGTTCTTCCTCGCGACGACGAAGAACTATACCCCCGATAATCGGTCTCCCTAGGCACGCGCGCGCGCGCGCGTTCTATTGTATCTGCTAACGGGGAATCGAGATTTTTATCAGCCGCGAACGGAGGCCAGGAACGGTTCCACGGGCCCGAACGAGCTCGAAATGGCGGAACGAAACGGAGCAGCGCGGAGGGCCTTCGCGCTGCTACCAGCGCCGCGGATAACGCACGGAACGGATATTTTAAGACGCGAAAGGCGTCGCGACGACGAGCTAGCATCGCCGTGGGAAGAGACCCGTGCATTTCGAGGGCCACCGCGATCGCGGTAATGGCGCGCGCCCCGCGTGGATCGCGCGGCGATGATGGTCGTTAACGACACGGAGGATCGAGCGATCGCGATTTAATCGGCGCGGGAAACGGCCAGCCGTGAAATTAGACGCGAAACAGAAACTGCGGCAGAGGTACGAGGCGATTCCGCGAGATTGAATTAGATCTTCGCGGGTCGATAGCGGGTAAATTTGCGATAATGCCTCGGCGGGATTTTATGGACGTCGGCCGTTTCTTCTCGCTTCGCTCTTCCTCGCTCGATAGGGGAAGCAGGAGGGGAGGCGGAGATCGACTGGAAACGCGTATGTACGTACGAGAGCGTACCAGGCATCGGCTATACGGGGTGAATAAGCAATAAAATCAAGCGTAGAACGGTGCTCGTTTTCTGCATACTTTATGTCCCCAGCGTCGGCCCGCTAGGCATTCGCGCCGGCATACTTCCAGTGCTCTAAAGGTATGCGCAAGTTTTAGATCGGTCCCTGAACACGCTCCGCTGTAGGTACGCGTTGGCCAGTGCGCGTGCGCGGCCCGGCCGTGGCGCGCGAGTTTCGAAAGCACTCGCGCGTGTCGCCACGATTCGCCACTCCGTTCTTTGTCCGTTGCCACCGTCGCGGCGCCAACCGGCTAGCCGTTACGCTTCCATTTTTCCATCCCCCCTCTACTACCCCCCCCCCCTCCCCACCCTACCCGGCCACTGCATACGCGTGTACGAAATCAAAGAGACGAAGAGATTAATCGGTATCGGTGCAGCGCCATTAGCACGTACGCACGTACGCACGCGTGGTCGCGATCGAGGTCAAAGATGGAAGGTCGAACGGGAACGATTCGAAATGGAGATCGAACAAACGGCGCGCGCGCCTCTGTGCCAATGGCAGAGAAGGAACGAACGCGACACACCGGTCGGTCGACGATTGAAATTTCTCATCGCGCAAACTCGCGACCAAACGGAGTAACTTGCACCGGGTCCGGTGTCGAGACAAGTGTCAGCTGGGAAAACGAGAACGCGTCAGAATCTGTGGCCGTGGGGAAAAACTCGTCGTCGTGCCACCTAGTCAGCGCTAATGCGTACTGATGCACGCGGAATCGGCCGCCATGCCGAATAACGATCCACCATGTCGGACGGGTTTCGGGGATACCGTAACCCCGCGCGACCTAATTGCACCGGTCGTAAGACAATGATCTTCCGGACTGCTCCTCCGACTCCTCGACTCAACAAGTACCGAAAAGCCGAGTAGAGTAAAGAGGGAGAGAGAGAGAGAGAGAGAGAGAGAGGGGGGGGGAAGGGGAGGAATGGAAACGCAGAGTTGTCCACGAGGTAGCCTCGCACTCGTTACGATCCATAAAGCCGAATATCGTTGCCGTTTATCGGAGCTTTCTGAATGGCGGCAGGTATACGGGTTTTACGTAGAAACAATGGGGCAAGAATCGTGATTGCTTTCCCGATTCGTTTCGCGGTAGTGCACCGCAAACAAACTCGATCAGCGGTTCCTCCGGCCACTCGATTATTTACGGGAACATCCTCGAAACTAAATTAATAACGAAACGGCGAATAACGGTAATGGACGATATTCTCAAGGCCGAGCGAGGATTTCCAGCCATTGATTTCCCGGCGTCTGCCTTTTGTTTCCCGTAATTGCCGCTCCATTTCGACCCATCGCCGCCCAATAAGTGTCCCATGCTTCGATAAGGGTATTAACCCCTCTGCCAACTCTTTGCGGAATTCGAACTAACGCGCGGCTAATTTACGCCCCGTGAGTCCGGAGACAATAAAAAGCGAGAGCCGCGACGTGGACTGAAAGCGTATACGCGACTGCAGGCACGTCTCCACCGTAAAAGGTCAACTCCGAATCCGTTCGCAAGGACAATTACATCAGTCGCGTACACCTCGTTCGGATACGGGCGGGGAACGCGGATCGCGAAACGATCGCGAAACGGTCGCAGTTTCAAAGTCTAAAAGACGGTGGCGTTCTCTGGTAGGTTGCGCGATGCAGCGATCGATTTAGTCGCTCGAAAACGCCGACGATCGTCGACGAAGAAGCGACGGAACGTTCTCGTCGCTTCCCGTCTTCCTCGTCCCTCGAATTCCTCGCGCGAACCTCCTCTCCGATGGTCGCCGCTTCGCGCCACGCAGAGTTAACGCGTACCCCCTCCCCCGTGCCGGAGCGCGCGTGTTTCTTTCCTCTAGCTATCCTTGTCTCGATAACACGAACCGCCACTCGCTGCCCCCGACGCAGGCCGATCGCGAGAACGAGAGTCGACCAAGTGGACGAAGAAAATCGGCAGAGTCGAGGAATATATTTCGCGCGACGAGCACGAAAAGGTCGATGGAAACGGAGCGGAGGAAGAAATAGAGCAAACGACGCGAACGGCAGGGAAACGCGTATCTACGGGCCCCCACGCGACTCCCGGCAATACCCGAGAGATAATTAAGTAGGACTCGTAGATGCTACGCTAAAAATAGAGAGACTGCGGTCGGAAGATGGAATCGTCCGTGAATTTATCGGCAACGAACAGCCCTCTCGACTCTCGCGGTAAGGAGTCCGAGAAGGACGCACGGAGGGGGGAGGGGAATAATTACGTGGGACGCGCGTGGAAAAAAGATCGGCGACGTTTCGTAAACGTTACCGCATCGATGCATCGATGCCCCATCGACGAGCATCTAACCGGTGTCAAGATCGATAAACAACGCGTCAATCTTCTGACTCATCCCCCCATAAACGCGTCGTTTCACCACCGCGCGACCGTGTACCCAGCCTACCTGCTTCTGCATTCAGTGACGTAGTCGCGAACCTAAATCCCCCGACAGCCGGAAAATTCGTTGACACCCACCACCACGACGCGGCGCTAACCCCTATTCACGCGGCCAACTGATACGCGTCGTGACGCGTTCAACGCGCCACTTTCCTTCAACGCCGTCCATCGCAGGCATCTTTTGCTCGAATAATGGGATAACGCCGTTTACGCGGCGTATATACGCGTATGTACGGTCCATCGGTCGTTCGCACCGTTTCCAACGGACGAAGCAGCGCGTTGGTTCGCAGCGCGAACGGTATTCGTTTCGCGCGGATACCGTACTCGCGCGCGAACGGAAACACGGAACGACGAAGGAGAAAAAGCGTACGCGATGGGAAAAATTGCGGAAACTTACCGTGGCTTCTTCATGGCTTGTCGATCGGCCTAACTCGGCGTGTCACGTGTTTCGTGTGTACGTCATTGGGAGTCGTCTCGTGGCATTCACGAATCACGTCCAGAGGACACGAACGAAACTCGAGCGAAATCGACAAATCCGACGATTGAACGCAAAAATTCCCTAGATCCTTTTCGCGCGACTCACGCTACTCGCTATCCCCGTCTTGCTCGCACTACTCGTGTCTCTGTGCCGCTGCTGGCTCCTCGCACTACTTTTCTCTCGCTCCTTGTCACATTATTCTCCGTTTCGGTCTTTCTCGCGTAGCACGAAGGGACGTGCTGTACAGTAGGGAACGCGAGAAGGAAAACTCTGGCAACGTCGCCTGGCTCACTCGCTCGCTCTTTTGCCTCTTCTTCTCTCTGTTACGTCGTCGTCGTCGTCGTCGTGCTCGTCGATGTACACCCCGTGCCTCTGTACTCGTTTTCTCATTCTTCCACGCTCGCGTACCGTCTGCCTATCTTCTTTCAATTTCCAACACCGAAAGATCGCACGTACACACGAGAGTCGGGACGATACGGCGTGTACGGGACGTAACGCACACCGACAGAGCCACGCTTTCGACGTATGAGTCGCGCGCACCGCACTCGACCATCGAAAGATTCGGTACTCCCTTTTTTTGTCCCCCGATTACAACATTCGCGTCACCGAGCCGAACCGCGTCTCGAGAACACCGAACGCACGGAATTCCGTGCTTTTTCGACCGATACACATTCGTGTCAGGAACCTCCAGCGTAACGAACCGACGTATCGCACACACACTGTCACTCTATCTTTCTCTAACCAGTGGCCCGTGCGTGCGGTTTGTCTCACTCCACCGAGCCAGAACACTGTGTCTCCTTCTCTCTCGCTCCTGCTGTAATGTTTTGTTTTTCAGCCACATACACTGTTTCCTCGGCACTCGATCGACCGGACGAACGGTTCTTCGACGAACAGGCACTAGCAATATTCACACGCGCGACGCTTCGCGCACCCCTAAATATTCCACCATGTTTCGATGTCACCTTCGGAGGTACTCTCACTTGCTGGCAGTGGCGGAAGCCATATTGCGATCGCTGTTCGTGACACCGCCAGAGCGCCAATCGGTAGATGGACAAGGGGGATTGCGCGCACGCCGATTGGTCGAGTGCACCTGTTCCAGAGGCGCCATCTCCCGGTACTTTTCGTTACCGAACCGCGCACCCTACTTATCGACGGATTAGGAATCACGCAAATTTTACACAGCTGCAGCACCGTGTACCACCAATTTCACCGATTTACTTATTACTCACGGACAAAGATTACCCAGAAACCTCTATTTTCCCGTCGTATCGTGTCTCGCCATCGATTAATCTCTCGAAATAAACCCTCGCGAGATATCTCCGATTTTCTTTCTCTCCGCTTTCTTTCGCCAAAGTCGTTTCGACCAATAGGATGTACGCGAATAATATCGTATTCTCGCTGAAACTCGTTATAAGTCGAGATAACGAAATATATTTTTCGATCGGTTAGTCGACGGGGCGACCGATAAGGCGTCGAGCGGCGATACACATATACACACGCGTATATATTCGATAATAGTTTTCGGGCGACGAAAATTCCGTAGAGTCAAGTTCGATAACTACCCAACCCTCGTTCCGTATATTTCCAGCCTAGGCTATATCCCGTCCCGCAGCTATATCGCGACATTTTAGAATTCGAAGCTTCTCCCGACACACGCGCTTTGTTCCAACGACGCTGCGATTTAAATTCCCACCAACCTCAGTCCACGACACACGAACGGGGAGCATAAATGCATTACACGCGTGACGATAAATATTAATCGTTTTCATTTCGAGCCGTTACTCGGTTATGCAAATAATCCAACATGCAGCTTCGTATCGCTCAGAACGCTGCGACGCGAAAGCCGATACGCGAGTAATTTTCCGTGCGAAACGAACGAGGAGCACGTCGAGCATACTCCGAAGAACGTGAAATACGTATCCACGGATTCGTGGCAGAGTGATCGGTATCTGGGAAATTGCAGTCCGTCTTGGGGGGACTCGCGTCGCCGTTTATATAATCTATACACGGCAGAGCGAATTTTATTATCGTGGTTGGAAAGGACGCTTAACGATAAGATTACGCCGGTTAATTACTCGTAAATAGGTGCGCAAAAAGGCGGCGTATCGACTAACGGCGTAACGCGGCGTTCCGTTCGGGCCATCGAAATTCTGATTACTCGTTCGGCTGCACGGGAAACGGTCCGCGACCGCACAGAAGCAGAAAAACAGGAAACACCGGCATTGCGGTCTAGTCCTGTTTCGCGACGGAAAGTGGATATTCCGCGTCGTGCATCGCGTCTCGAGCGTAATCTGGAAAAAAAGTATTATTATACTCTGGAATAGCGAGTGCAGGCGTCGCGACGAGCGTGGAAGATTCTCAGCCTAAACTCTTTCGAACTGGTCGCCTCGTCCACGGGAAATTAGAGCGCGTACGCGCGTAATGGGAAGCCAATGACAAAGATCCGGCCGAAGTGGACGGAGAGATTATTCGCGGGTAGAAAATTCCCGTTATCCGATCTGTTTCCCCGTTTATTTTCGCGTGTTCGCGCTCGTATACGAATATCCGCTCTCGCAACGGGGACGAAACTAGCCCCGAAGCCGCTTAGGAAGATTTCGCGCTGCGATAGCTGCATCTTCCTCTCCTCTCCGCTCCTCTCCTCGCCGCTGAGCGCGGACGAAAAGAGGGAAAGAAAAAAAGAGGGAGAGAACAGCGAGGATTATGCAAACGAAGCTGAGGGACATGGCGGTGCGCGTTCGCCGAGAGCGACGAATTACTCGTTTACGCGAGCGGATGGAATCGAGCGGATGGAAATATCTGGACCATCTCGCGTGTCACGACGACCGGCGTTGTACCAGGGCCTGTAAGTTCGATTTAGACGAAGATACGAACGGTTGATTAAGGTGGAGCTGAAGGCTACTTTTAAATTTCGTGCACGCGGGGCGGCGGAGTTGCCAGGGAAACGCCGTGGCGCCAAGACTTCGATTTCGTCGATTCGACGGTTCGAAAGGAGCCACGACGACGCCTGGACGCCTGGCATAAAGCGCTGCTGGATGGAGCTGAAAATCCGTGTCAGCTCGCAGGCAAATCGCGACTCACGGACGCGCCAGCCATCCCCCGACCCACCATCCCCCGCGACCAGCCGTCGAATCGATCAAGAAGGATTTACGCCCTCCCCGTAAAACGCCACGACCAACTTTCCCCGTTTCTCCGGCCTACCGCGACACGGCCAACCGAGACACACATGCGCGAATGGGTATGCAACAAGTCTATACGCCACTTCGCCTCGTCTTACGTGCTCTCTCCCCGGCTGCTGCTCGAGCTTCGTCGGAAGGCTCTTTCGCGTACGAGCAGCGCCACGATTGCGCGCCAACCGAACCCGGAATTACCTTCGTTACTACGTTAATCCAGAGGGGATGACAGGATCGGGGAAATACCACGAGCCACGCGCGTGGAAAAGTACGCGCGCAACAAGTACACGCCGCTTTCCGTCTACGCTTCCGTCTTCCTCGCGATCCCCGTCCCCGAGAAGCGAATTACTGCGAGCGAGTATGGCAACGAGAGTGACGCGAAGTTGCATGGAACGAGTGCGCGTCAAAGGTGCATCGAAGGTGAATCTCGGCTAAATCTCGAACGAAAGGGAAGAAATAACTCGGGAAGGGGCCATGGCCGATCGCGAGAGCCGGAATTACGCTGTGGTCCGTGTAGTTATTCCGGTGACAGGACGGAGAGACGGCCGGAGCCCACGCAGAAAAGGACGTGCAACAAGTCCTCTCGTCAATGGCCTCTTTCGGACGTTCCTCTCCTCTTTCGACGTTGCCTACGTCACCGGTGACGCACGACTTCCGCTACGTCACGCGGACGCGCCGCCCATCACCGTGTATCTCTCCTTTCAGTCCCCGTGTTCGCCTCGGTACACACGCCGCGAGATAAAAACGAAATTCCGATTTTCACCGCCCACGAAGAGGGATTCCTAGGCGTCGCTTCTCTCCGACTTCTTTCGTGCCCCGGCCACATTCTCGACCAGTTGCTTCTTGCGCCGACCACCCGTTCCGTCCCGATACCTTTGTTTCGCCTCCGCCGCCACGCCACCGCCGTATTTTTCGCGATCGCGTCCAGAGAACGGACGCTGCGCCACGCCGATAAACCAGCGCGTGGCTCTGGGCCCCGACACCATCGACCCGTCGTCGTTGCTCCGAGAGTACGGTTCCCTCGGTTTAAAGGGCTCGAGAATACAGGCGAGCCGGTGGTAACTCGACCTGGTCGAAGAAAGCTACCCCGAATCGCTTTAAAAGACTACCTGAACGCGCCGCCATCTTCTATTCTCGCTCGGTAAACGGGAAAATCGGGCCCCCTTCGGGGTCTTCTGTCGGTGACGCGTTCGACGCCGCCATATCGGTATCCTTCGATCGAATCGGTTACTTGGATTCGAGGGTCAGGAAGCGCGGACGTTTGGCTCGGGTGTAACGATTATCCGGAATCCGTGGATCGAGACGACGGGACGATCGAACGGGATTACCGGAGGATCTTTCTATCCTTCCTGTCCTCGCGATCGCCGGGATAAAGGCAAAGAGGTAGCATCGAAGGAGGGAAGGAGAAACGGGGGAGGGGAAAAAAGAAGTGGTCCGTTGGCAAAGTCGGCGGAGCGAGCGATACCGTGGCGCGGTGGGTGGAGAAAGAAAGGAGAAGAAGGAAGCGCGAAGCGAGAGCGTAGAAAGGGAGATAGAAAGAAAGAGAGAAAGAGAGAAAGAGAGAAAGAGAAAAGGGGGAGGGAGGGATAGAGCGAGTCCCTCTCTATTGATTTCCTGCCGAGGGTGGGCCAACGAAGGGAGGATTAAGTATCGGCTCTCTCGTTGCTGCTTCGCCGTCCTTGTCCCTCTTTTTCCCTCGTGCGCCGGTTCCGCGGTAATTCGGCGAGCACCTGGCCGCGGCGGACAAAGAGGGAAGAGAAGAAAGAGCAACGATCGAGCGGAAGAGAGGAAGAGAACGGCGCGGGAAGAGGGAAGAAGAGGGAAAAAGGAAACAACCACGCGCGGTATCCCTCTCGGCCGCGACTTCCAGCTTCGCTCCGTCTCTCTCCCGACGCCGGGCGTCCCGTTCGTTTCTCTCCGTCGTTGCCACGACTGTACACGCGTGTACCGAATGTCGACGACTTCGCGGTGGTAAACAGAGTCGCCGTAATGCAACGTGGTACACGGTGGAGCTCGGGCTCGAACGCGAACGCGATGGCGGTGCTCTGGTAGTGGCGACTGTTCGATGGCGTAGAGTGCAGTCACCGTGCTGGTAATAGAACGGTGAGAGCGACGCAAACACTGACAATCGTGACGATAGCGGCCGTGTGGTGGGCATGTCGGAGATAGCGACACCGAGTACACGCGCGCCGGTACGAGTAGCGTGTGTGCGCCGCGTGTGTGCGCCGCGTGTGTGCGCCGCGAGTACACCCCCCACCGACACCGGCAACGATCCAAGTATAGTGGTAGTACTAGCCCGATAGTAGCGTGTAGTAGTGAGTAGCATAGTAGGAGTAGTAAGGCCGACGGGGGCGATGCTGGTGGTAGTAAACTTGCGTACAAGCGACGTGACGTCAGAACCCGAGAGCAGCGTAACCCATGAATCCGCACCTCGTACGCTCCTTCCCTCTGCTCTCGGCCACCCTAACCGCTAACCTCCCTCGCGCATCCAGATACTATCGATATTACTCCGCTACGCGTAACGCGGACAAATTAATGGAGCACGCTCGTCAAAGGGGCGACCGCTAAACCGACCTCTTTCTTCGGAGCATCCGGAGAGGATCCGCTCCGGTGTCTCCACCGTGTTTACACGCGCGAGATTATCCGGATCGTTCAAGGCCGATCGAATTCCCGACAGCCAGTTCACCCCGAAGTTTCCACGATCCCGGTGCCACCGATGGGATCGGATTCGGTTTCGCTGCCGGTATCTCGCGACAGCTCGCGAATCGGGCCCGATGAATTTTACAGGCTGCAGCAGAGCGGCTCCAACCATAATTCACCGCCGTTTACTTTCCGTTCTATCACCTACCGCCTTCCGCCAACCTAGATATCGCGCCGATATTAATGGACCGACCGTGGCAAACCAGTTGACGCCGCGCTACAAGGTATCAGAGATTACCGCGATTAGTTTGCGCCACGGTTACCTCGACGTCGCTATCCGCCGTCGTTATTCCGGAATAAAGCGAATTTGCCCCTGTCGCACGAGCGTCTTTCCATCCTCCTCTCCGTCCCACTTCGTCAGCCCTCGTCCCTCGCGATTACGATCGTTATTATCCGGCGAGGAAAATCGCGTCACTCGCGACACGACTCGAACGAAATACCTCTCTCTCTCTCTCTCTCTCTCTCTCTCTTTAGAAGTCGATCCGTCGAACTCGATTTTTCCCCGATGTCTCGTGTATATAACGTAGGATGTTCGTAGCGTATTCGCAGCGTGGACGTAACTGGCGCTACACGAAGAGTCAATTAACCAGGGAACCGTTTTATCGGATCAGCGTCGATCGAGTTCCGACCACAATGGCGAGGAACGCGAACGGATCGCGGCGTAAACGTTGGCGTCGAGGATCGCGATGACGTCGAGCAAATATTACGTTTCATTTACGATTAATAGGGTGTATTTATTCGCGTGGATGACGAGCGCGCGCACACACCCCCCGACCACGCGTCCCATCGTCAGACGTTATCGATTCGATAACACGCGACCTAACGATACCGTGCGATCCAACGCGATCCAACGCGATCCAACGGGATCCAAAACGATCCGAACGCAATGAAATCCGATCCAACGCGACCCCAACGATCTCTCCGTTCGTTTGGTCGCGACGTCGCATCGACGCGGAGCAAACGCTTCGATCGGTCGATAAATCACCGATACCGGTTTATCGCCGCTGCCATAACCTCGGACGCGATGGAAACCAATTAAAGGAACTACCATACATCGAGGTACGTAGGCCGGAACCGCGGGCATGAATTTACGAAGCGTGGTCTTACGGTTTGCACGCTCGTTTCGCGTCATCCGCATTCTCTGACGCTCCTCCGCCACGTTTTACGGCGCGGCCTCTTTCCTCTTTTTCCAACGCGCGCGTTTCGTTCGGCGGTGGACAATGGCCACGCTACGCTGCGCCGCGGATGCAACGAGCGTTGCGACGCGATGGCGTAGGAATCCAACGCGGCGGAGCCCTCCGCGGCCGAGAACTCAACTTTCGAACGATCTTATCGATTTCCAGTCGGAACACGGTCACGCACAGATGCACGAAATGAATCAAGAAGAAAGGGACGCGACGATAATGCACCGACCACGTCGATACCGCGTTGATTTAGTAGTCGGGATATTCCAGCCTCCCTCTAGCGACAATGACTATAGTTCCTCGTCTGTATCGTCAAACGCGATTCTTCGCCGATGCATCCGCGCGAGGAGGGACGCTCTCTAGGAAATTTACGCGTTACGTCCGACTCTGCTCTACCGCTTTATCGTCCCGCTTGGTCCCTTTCCGCGTCGATACCGATCTTCGAGATCCGACGCTCTCGTCGAGTTCCGAGTGTCTCCATTAAAAAAAGGAGTACGGAGAAAGAGAAAAGCGGTGGAAGGGGGCACGAACGAAGCTGGTAAAAAACGAGGTTGCGACGCGGTCGAAGATGACAGATGGAGGGCGGGGGAAAGTGC
The DNA here is from genome assembly GCF_001483705.2 of Eufriesea mexicana. Lineage (NCBI taxonomy): Eukaryota > Metazoa > Arthropoda > Insecta > Hymenoptera > Apidae > Eufriesea > Eufriesea mexicana. The sequence continues at coordinate 1,405,885 of NW_016908335.1, read as the reverse complement.
AGAACGGAGAGGAGAAAGAAGCAATGTCTTTGTCGCGGCGAACAGTGGGATGACCCCACGGTACGCGAGACGTTCTGCCTTCCGATGAGTATGTGGGTCGAGAAATGCCGCACGCGCTAAATATATATCGGGCGCATACACGCATGTAACTTTACGTATCGAGACGCCCGAGAAGACAGAAAGAAGAAAGAGGGTCATCAGAAGTGGCCGAGGGAAACGTTTGTCTCTTTCCACTCCAACGACTCGTCGTCGCGTTTGCCCTCTCGCGGACGCGACGAGAAAAACCGAATCGTACTCTCGAACGCGTAGACGCGTTCTTTCCCTTCTAGCCCATGAAGGAAAAAAAGAAAAGAGAAGGCGAAGGAATCGATTCGTCGATCCACGATGGCCGGGACCTTTGCACCCGATGCCGGTATGCGCGGTATTTACGTGCCTTCCGAAAATCTCTCCACCGAGAGAGTCCAACGACTACCGGCGCGCGCCGCTTCCACGAAGCAATCGGATTCTAGACGTTCGAACGGAACGCGCGCGTCGTTCGACAGAAGGGGGTGGGGGAGGGGGGACGCTCGCGGAGCTCCTCTCCCATCGAACGAAACGCATTCGTCCTCCGTTCACGGTTACGAGCTTTTAATAATAAGAACATTACGCGAGTCGCTTCACGGTCTCTCTCTTTCTCTCTCTCGCGTTCCCGCTCCCCTCTCCCTCCGACGACCGTGATGGTCCTTTTCAAGATAGATCGCGCGATTACGTACTGCGCTCGGCGTCAACGTTTAATTATACAACCCCCGACGGTTAATTGGGAAGTTAATGGAGGGAAAAAGAAGAAAGAGAAGGAGAAGCGTGGAATAGGACGGGAAGGTCATAATCGAGCAGAACGAGCAAAGAAAACGGCGTACGGGCAGCGCGATCGTTGGCTCCGGACCTAAACGAGGGAGCCAAGGTTGAGCGCGAAACGATGCCTCCAACGACCGACCGAACGACACGAAACTCGCGCGCGCTGCTACTTTTAACGTTCGACGGTCCTTTCTCGTTTGTTTACCAGCGAATTTACCGACAGCTGGTAACTGACCTCGTGCAAGCGCGGAGAGCACGCTCCGCGCGCAGAGACCTCGCAAAATTGATACCGATGATGCAATCTCGGGCAAACAACGGGCTATAACCGAGATGGAAAGTCCCTGCGGAAAAATTTACCGCTCTCCTATTCGCGCGAGCGCGCTGGTGGGGGGAAAAAAATCTCGGCCCGATCTTTCGTCGCATCTGCATCGAAATTGGAACGATAAATTAAACGAACGATAGGCAGCGAGGTTCGTGCAACGAATCGTTTAGCGGCGCACTCGCTTCTCGCGAAAATGGACGGCTATAAGCAGATTCGAAAAAGAAGAGCTAGAAGACACGAAATACGAGTAGCTCTCCTCCGCGGTAGCCTGCCACGAGGGTGAAGGTTTACGACGGAATTATAAACAGCCGAAGGTCGGTCTTACTGCGAAAACAAATTATAGCGCCTCCACGCACGAAAACGCATACTCGCAACACCGGCGAATAAATACGAATCGCTACGTTTTCGTGTCCGCCTTTATCGATCGAACTAACCTCGAACGAAAACTCGACGAAATTTTAATCCTCGTCGAAGAAAAGGAAGAATAAAGAAAAATAAGGAAAATATCTGGGTATCCCGTGGAAATTCGCGATAATGGGAACTTTGTTACCGTTCACCACGCGTCGCTTACCGTCGTCGAGTATTTATCTATTATCTCCCGCGTTCTTTTTTCCTTTCCGTCTTACGACGTAATTAACGTGCCGCGCCTTGGAGCGTCGGTAAATTATCTCGGCCGAATAAGCTGCAATATCGTTGCTCGCACAAAAAGGTCCCTTCCCTGGAAAGAATTCGAGCATCGGACGAACAAGCGGATAAATAAATAACAGGGAAGAGTTAGACCGCGGTCGATAGGAGAATACGAGAAGGCGTTTTCGTTGGAGCGTATCAAAGGTCGAACACGAGTTCGACACGATCAGATATCCGGGAACGTGGTGGACGGAGGGCGCGCGAGTTTTCGTCGGGCAGAGTGGAGGTGATTTCAAAGAATTCTCGGGTCGTTTAATTCGTGGCCTGCCGGTGGCGGCAGGAGAGGTGGGCCGGGCGGTTCATTGGCCAGGCCACTTGTCGCCTTCAAGGCAATCTCGCCTGGTGTTCCATTCGTATTCCGCTCGTGGCGCGACTTGCCCCGAATGCTGATAATTTAATAACACGGCCGCAATTTACGGCAAACCGATTTTCTCTTAATTGCTTTATCATTCGCGACGCCGTTGCGTGGTGGTTCGCGACCGTTGGTCGGCCGCTTCGGGCCCGAGCCGTTCCGGCGAGAGAGATGGCGCGGAGAATCGCGGAGGAGAGAGGAGGACATCCGCGAAGAGTTTTAGAGCGCGGCTCGAAACGTTCGCGCGTACTTGCACGCGCAAAACCGCGTTACCCGTTGCCTGACGGAAACTTTCACTCGCCTAAGCGACGTAAACAAAGCACGGCCGCAAATGCAGTGACTTTGCGTAGATTAGATATCGCCAATTGCTCGCCTCGAATGGAACGTTCACGAATTCGATTCCTTTAAACGTTTCCACTTGTATCGCGATAGATAAAATGGAAAGGAAAAAAGAAAAATATTTCTACGCGCGATAATTTCCACCGTATATCGCTCGATATGGATATATACACACGTATATATATACGCGCACGCGTATGTGCACATGGGCGGTTAGAGGTCCTTCGTTTCACTTCCGGATAAAGAAGTTCTCGACGCGAGAACGGGGGGAGAGAGAATGAAAGTCGTAAGGGGTCGGAACGAGCGGGGTAAGCCATTACGGGCCTGGAATATTTTCGTGCAGCCGACGCGTCCGAAATAACCCAACGAGCAGGAATTTATCGAGGATTCTCGTGCCGAGATAGGAACAGCCTACCTTCGGGGTGATCCCGAGGACCGAGCGAAACGGACAACGTTGGAGACGGTATTCGCGTTTCCGGTGGTCGCAGACTCGCAGAAACGGGCAAAGATCAGGGGAGACGGGCACAAAGGGCGAGGGCGTGAAATGGAAAGGGAGGCGAGGAGAATCGAGACAGAGAATAAAGAGAAGGGTGGAAGCATCCTGAGAACCTGGATCGATGCCGTGTTATCAAATCACGTCCTCCGCTTTCCGTCTCCTTCCCTCGCCGCCCTTCTTTCCCCGTTACCGATTGTTTCGTCTCCGACTCGACCCCTGCCTTCCCAACCTCTACCAACCTCTTCCAACCTTTTTCCCAAACCGCCATCGCCTACTCGAGACCGCGACATTTCTCTATTTCCTCCGCTATATCGGGGTATCTGTTGGTAGAACGTTGGTGGAAAGAAGCCGGAATAGAGCGGAATACGTCGTGCACTAACAGCCGTATTTTCACTGACAAAGGAACCCGTCCTGTATGCAAACGAAATTCGGCTACGGTCCCCTAAAGGTACCGCTGAACGAATGCAAATGAGGATAACGCGGCGTCTCTGCGACCAAGGTGTAATACACGCGCCAGGCGTCGGTGAACGGACAGGAAACGAAAATATTCACGGGTCGCGCGAGTGAGCGGAGGTCTCGTTAGAGCTCTATCGACCCGCCACCGAGTCGCGTTCGGATGATCCACGGGATCGAGAGAGCTCGTCGATCTCGACTCGCGTGTACGAAAATAAAGTCGAGATAAGCGCAGCCCCGTCCAGATAACATCGGAACGAACCGACCAACGGAAACGTTATCGTTTCCTCTCGCGATACCCGATCGCTACCGTCTCAGCAGACATGTCCGCCTGGATCTCCGACGAATTCCAGCGGACGACAAGATTATGCAACGGAACACGCGAAACGTGCCGACAGGAGCAACAAAAGTAACGTTTCCCGTACTTGACCCGGATCTTCGACCGCGAATCCAAGGACTTTTTGCTCGCCGGCTATACTCGCGTCTATGTAAAACGCTCGGCGAGTAACGAGATCGGAGAGGCAAATAAACGAAAGATGGGCGTTGGTAAGTGGTTGAAAAGCAGGTGAACGCGGACTAGCGCGGAGAGACTGGAAACCGTGGACGGCGCGCGGAGAAGTCGGAGCCACGTTGCTCAAACCGGATGATTCCCACAACTCTTCAGAGGCGGAGAGACCTAACGGAACTTTTCTACGCGATCCTGACGTCACTGAAACGCGAAGAGCCTCGGCATTTTTACCGCGAGAAACTTCGCGAACCGCTGCAACGCCATTTTTCCTTTCTCCGCCATCTCCGTTTCCTCTTTTAATTTTCCTCCTCTCCTTTCCGTTTCTATTTTTCGTTCGCCCCTTTTTTCGTTTTCCACGTTGGTTTCTCGCCTACGACATTTCGGCCGAGCGTTCCGCCGATCCTCGCGCGTAATTGCGCTCCGCCGTTATTCGAGAGAAACAAATTACCGACGGGGAGAATCGTTGGGTAGCAATCTAAACGTGTCGTCTATCGGTGAATCGTGAAATTGCGCGGATTTCATGCAGCTACACGATTGCATTTAGAGATTCGGCCGCTAATTGCACGGTGAAGAAGCAGTTGTCGGAGAGGCACGATTATAATGGCGTAATCACGACGAGCCATTGGGTAAGAAACTATAATGCGGCCAGCCGAGCGCGCAAAGAATTACGCAGAAGGGAGAAATAATAATATTACGAAGACCAGGCCCAGATAACGTGCTCTAATAACCGTCCACTTTTTTCCCAACTTATCACTAATGCCCGGTTTCATACGTCCGCTCTACGCTCGGTCGCGGAGTCTCGATCTGGTCCCACCGATTCGACGATAATCGATTCTTTTTCATCCAAAAAGTTGCAGAGATTTCATTTGCCCACGCCCGATTGCCTCTTCACACGCGAGAAACCAACGCGCATCGAATAGGGGTTAATAAAACCTGCTTCGAAAGGATACCCCCTTGAGAATTATCGCGTTTTCTTCGCTCCGGTATCGCGACGGAAACGCCTTTAGGCGGACGCCATTCGAGACTATTCACGCGACCGATACACGCCTTCGAAAATTGAAATACCTCGTTATCTCTCGTATACACCTCGTAACCCTAACGTAACGCGGCATTCGGTATCGATTTAAAAACCATAGGAACAGATGGCTCGCGCTAACTGTGCTCGTCATATAGGCTGAGAAGAGGGAAAGCGAGATTCGGCTTTAAAAGCGAGGCTAAAGGCGAAGATACGATTCGAAGATAGAGAATCGCCAGGACGCCGAAAATTGGGTAGACTGGTAGCGCGTGCCGCGTTTCGATCGTGCTGCCATCTATAACGACGACGAGTCGCGACGCATGGAGACTCGCGAATAGCGGAAAATTGCGAATAGACCCCGTTGAACGCTCGTCGATCCGGAGTAACCTTTACCAACGTCCTTTCGCATCGCTCGTCGGTGGATCAATCATACGGGACGTATAGCTGATAGAACCTGATATTTATACCGGCAAGAACGCCATTATGGAACAGCTCCGAGGATTTTCTCACGGCAGAAGAAACAGACTGATGAGACCTAACTCGAGGAGCTTTTTCAACTCCCCCCTCCCCTCCCCCCGAGGCGCCAGCCTCTCGTCAACAGTCCATTCAGTGAGTATCGTTTATTTTTCAAACTTTCCTTAAGAATTCGTTCAGACACCGTAACTTTGTCTCCTCGTGTATCTCGTGAAAGGAAACGTTAAATGCGGAGGAATTGACCTTCCCGTTTCCTACCTTTCCAACCGTTCCATCCAATCCCCTCGATCGGGGATAAAATTTAAATTTTGAAATCTCCTTTCCGTTCGGATCAAAGGGAAAAGTAGAAAGGGGGAAAACGACGATAATGAGGATAATAATGAAATAAAGGAAAAGAAAAAGAAAAAAGACGATAATTTACAGTGGCGAAAAAATTGGACGGCGGAGGAGTATTAAAAACACGGGGAAATTATTACCGCAAATCCTGACAGGCTCCAAGAGGTATACGCGTGTCTATCGAGGTAAGGCTAGTTCGCGTTTTCCCCTTCCCGCGTTCCCTTCCTTCGTCTTCGTTGTATCTCCCAGACACAGAGCGCTGCTCCGGTCGCGGCGAAGCGCAATGCTACTGTCTTGTATTAGGGGGCGTTCACATCGCGTCGATAACAGACCGGAGAACGAGGCCATGCACCTCGACACTCAAACTTTCACCGCGAACGAAACCGAGCCAACTGGCGCTCGTTCGATGCTCACCAAAGGCGAGAATAATTTCTTCGTCGACCCTTCGTTTCAACGAACGTTTAAACGACAATCCGCAACGAAAATACAACCGCGACGTCGTCCCATCGAGTCGAACGTTTACAGCAGCGACGTTTACCGACAGATTTCTCCATAAAAATTTATTACTCGATATCTAACGCGTCAGCGATAATTTTCGAGTTTCGTTCCCACAAAAGATTTCTATTCTGCATTTTCGAAAGAAATCGGTAAACCGATTCGGATATACGGTCGATGCGAACGCGGCGAAGACTCGAGCACCGCAGTTAGTTAGAAATCTGCCGGTGAAAGTGTTAGAGTGCATGGCTTCTTTTGCCTGAAAGCCAGCGGCCGTTAGAATGTCCGAGAATAAGCGAGCGATGCTTTCTGCGTAATAGATCGGCCGAGCGGCCGATGGTTAACGATCAGAGAGGTGTAAACAGTTTTTGAAGTCGCCTCGGTCTGACGAGCGTGTCTCGCCTCTAGTCCGCTAGATGGAACGCGAATAAAGAGACGCTGTGGAAGAATCGAGAAGACCATAACCAACGGCCGTTTCCAATACGCTTCACGCGCAAACTTTTTTCGCTCGTTCGCGAGGCAACCTAACCTGAAACTCGACGATTCGATCGCTCGACGTACTTACGTTCGATACATCTTTCGGCAAATATGGCGGACAGAAATTTCACTACGGAGAAGAATAACGGCTGTTTTCTGCCGTGCCGATGATTTCGCCTCGAAAGCGGCGCTGTTCGCGGCGTCCTGGGTAAACACACAAGGCTGCCCTCGTACACGCGAAGGAAAACGACAAGAACAGATCGGTGGGGACAATTCGCTGACAATCGCGATGGTCGCGTGGGCGTTGGCACCGACTGATTCTCCTACTCGTGGAAATAATCGGAAATTCCCTGCGAATGAATTCGTTCATACGTCTACTCTTTCAGTCTTGCGTTGTAACTAAGGCCAATATAAATACGGTTAAGCTAGCGGCGTTCGTTGCGTCAGCAAAAGTGAAAATAAACGAGCCACGATCGTCTCTGGATTCACAGAAATTTTACGGATCTAGGCTGATTTCTTTCCACGCGATTCCTCTCTCGCCGATTCGCGCGTCGAGATGTTTCTCTTTTCTCTTATCTCCTCTCTCTCTCTCTCTCTCTCTCTCTCTCCTATTCTCTTGCAATATTTTTCGTCGAGACTGCGACGGACTACGGCATTAACTGCTCGTAACATAGATACGTATAACCGTTTCCATTAATTATACAGAGACATTTGCATTAATTGGATCGTGGTACTCGAAGTAAATGTAACGCGCGCTGTATTTGTTAGATTTACCGACGAAAGAAAAACAGAACGGCAGGTCGTTATAGGTTTTTCCTCCCGACTTTTACTTGGCGGATTATCAACAATGTTGTTATCGTGCTTTCATTATCGACCGTTATCGTGCGTCCAAAGTCGAAGGATCGAGGCGACTTCTACCCGCAGATGAGGCTCTCTATTTTTAAAAGAGAGTATCGCTGCGCGTTCTTTGGCCCATTACAGCGTGGAGCCAACTTGGACTAAACAGTCGGCGAAAGCGCTTCTACGGCCTTTCTCCGACGAATTATCAAGAGTGGCCAAGCGTCTTGTTTCCCAACGACCATTGTGCCCATTCGCAAAAACACGACCATTCCTTCCACGTGTACTAATTCCATGTACCCGGATTATTAAAATTATGGGTTTATAATTGTAAAATAACTACGATATATACGCATTCTCTTTCAAAATCTTTTGCTACTAGAGGAAGGTGTATCCATCTTGGAACGCTTCTTTACAATCAGCTGACCGACTCGCGAGAGAGTGTCAAGAGGGTACGCAGTTCGCCTAAACCCCCCAATTCTTATCTAATGTTTATACAAACATTCGTTCCCGGAATCTGGGTCTTATAAACTATTTATTTACACCTTGTATTCTAGATATATATAGGTATATCTGTATATCGATATGTGTTATACGTGCATATGCACGCACGGGATAAAAGGGATCAAGGTTTAACCAGGAAAATGGCTAATAAACGAAACTAACAAGCGTTCGATCGACTAACGCTTCACCTTGACAGTGTGACTTTCGAGATAAGATTATGCTCGGGAACGTTATTCGCGGAGTAGTACTTTTTAGCCTTATTGAGTTAACCGATATACGTCTACGTACTTAAAAAGTTCGCGAATTTTCGAGCGTTTCGAAATGAACGCGACAACCTTCGAGGCGCGAATACGTCGAAACGAATCGTATCGTGGGGACTTTTTGTTGCCCAAGGAGAATTTATTAAACGAACGATAAGCAGGCGAGGGGAAAACAGGTTACTGTACCAAGAACGTTGCATACCACTGGAACCCTGTGGTTAAGATAATGAGAAAAGAAGTACGGCGCCATCGGTCGTCTTCCTGCCTCTCCGGTCTCCCCACCCCTCTCTCCACGTTACTTCGCCAACGTCACGCGTCTAATACGCGACACGTGTTTGCAACGCGACACAAATCGGTAATGTAACGACTTTCGCCAAAACACGGCTAATAATCGCTCCAACGGCGACTACAACGACGACCGGTCAGGAATCACAGATTCGCCGTTTATTCCACGATCCCCGAACACCTCGAGACCGTACCGTACGACCGGTGTCGGAGTAACAGTCATTTCTGTACCGCGCGAGACATTCGACTATTTTTAGGGCGAGTACCGAAATGATTCATTCCGCGCTTTAAAATAGCAGTGGAGAATCACGAAAATATGAATGGTCGAGCGAATCTTCTTTCCCCTGGATTAAAGCGTCGAGTTATCAGCGTGCTAATTAATTACACCTATTAACGCAATTACTTCGACTCCATCGGTATTCACCGGGAAACGAAAGCCCCGGAGGGCCGCGCTCGCGCGCCTTTCCGACGCCCTCTGGCGGGCCGCGATAATGAAAATAAAAAGGCGCTGCTATCATCCACCTCCGCCTTCCCTAATTCCACCTTTTCACCCCATCGCGTCTCTCTCTTTTCCGCCCTTTCTCCCCCGTGGTTTCTCGTTATCTCGCTCGTGCTCCTCGTCCTACGTTCGATACGAACATCGAGGACACGGGATCGCAGACATCCGCCATCGCGGTCGAAACGGTCCGCGAGGCCGGACGCGCGTGGGAGCGAGAAAGACAGGGGATCGAACGCGTCGCGGCAATTAATTCGATTACGCTTCGATTACGCTTCGAACCCATTTATTTTCATCGGCCAGGAAAATTCAATGACGTCGAACGAGTGGCGCGAAAGGCCGCATCCTTTCGCCGTGTCCTCTGCATGGCTGCCACGGATAGCGAGAGAACAGAAGGGCGGTGCCATCCACTGTCGCGCGCGCCCCTCTCCAACGCTCGGTCGCCGCTGTCCTTCTCCACCGGAAGCCTTCTCTCTCTCTCGCTCCCCGATACACAGAGGCGCGCGCGCGCGCTCCCGCAACCCGAACCCTCTCTGCGTGCCACGCGCGCGGCAAATCGTCGAAACAAACGCGGCCGCGAAAGCTCGTTAGTCGTGTAG
>NW_016908335.1:1390985-1395018 GCF_001483705.2 Eufriesea mexicana | reverse complement strand
TCGTGTAGGAGAGAATGTACTCGAGCCGGCTTTAATTTCACCACCGGGGACCATTACCGAGTTACGCGCCCCGGGCCAACCGAGTATCGTCGATAATACGGTAGCGCGAGTATGCAGCTAACCGTAGCCACGTACGCAGCGGCAGTAGCGACGGCAGCGGCATCCTTCGCGCATAGAAATTTACTTACGAAGCCCGGAGAGCCGAGAGTGCACGCGGCCGCTGAGAGGAAGACGCGGAAGGAACTTCTCTAATGAATCGACGCGATTTAACGAGGCCGTCGGATATTTTTGTCCCGAGGAAATTGTCGCGTTACCGTGCTCGTTAGCGCCGCGTGTGGTCGCGACTGCCTGGAATTTCTGTGGAATTTTCAAACACCCGTTTATTCCTGTTTTTTCCGCCGATAGATTTCTTCTCGCTCCCTCTCTTTTCGGATCGATTTGGAAATCGTTACGGAACGATTAACGTAGCTCGCTAGCGACGACACTCGCCGCGGACTTTCTCTCGGCCGTCACGCGATCCGCTCCTCTCGCAGCTACCAAGTTTCCGTTCGCGTTACAGTTCTTCCATGCGTAGGTTCGGGTCTCGTTTCCGTAAGCCGTGACGAAAGTGTACGATTCGTTTATCGATTTCCGCGTAATCCCGTGAACCGTTTAGCGCGTAAGGAAATACCGGTGACGCGTAAAAGCAGAGTCATTTTTACACCACTGACCTTGCCCTACATTCGCGCACTCGCCATTACGAAATTTATCCCGATCAAAATTCTACGCTCTTTCGATCGATTCGTTCGAAATTCGAGATCGCGGTTGCGAGCGGGGTCAAGGACTGTTATTCTAATCACGCAGTACTCGTTCACTGCATTCCGCTTTGCTTTCGACGTATCTGTATGTCTTCTTCGTGGATAATTGTCGTGGAAGAAAAATTCGTGGTAATCGGAAACGAAACGTGCGGATTGGGCGGATGCAGGATTTTTTAGGTCGTCTCAAAACGGATAAGAGAGACCTCGAAAAATACGGTCCCGCGCGTCAGCATCTCGAGGCTGTCGCGGCTTTTACCTCGCTTAATCGGCCTTATTCGCAGTCGATGCGGAAACCGAGACTCCTAACGATACCTATCCGTTTTTAGGTCACTGTCACCCGATGCACTGGTTACGCTTCCACCTAAGCGACTTGCGCGCCTTAAATTCCCTAGTATCCCTTTGCGCGTTCCCACTAGTCCGAGAGTTACCACGCGAACGCCAATTAAGCCCCTCTTGCTACCAGCGACTCGCGCCACGACCAGAAAAATCGTTCTCTTCGTCAACGCGTCTACCTGTAGCTCTAATTCGACCATCGAGACCGTTGTCTCTCCGTCGTACAACACGGTGGGAAAAATGCCAGCTCGAAAGGGTGATCGAAATTTCGGGAAATCCCGAAACATTTGTTACCAGCACGGTTTCCGTTCTTAGGAAAATCCCAACGGCCGCTCGGTGACTAATCGACGCGAAGAAAAGAACCTTTATTCGTTCTATTATGGTCGAGAACCCGCTTGTCCCATTACGAGAGCAGCAATGGAGAAAGAAGGGTCTTGCGGCAACGATTTGCACAGAGAATATTACCACCCCGTCCCTCCAGTGCTATCGAGATTCAAACGTAACCGAATTATGTAGCCATTGTTCTGCACGGACACCGATATCGAACACCCCGCCGTTAACCGAGCGAAATGTGCGTGCGACACTTCGCGACAGTACCAGCATCACGGCTGTCCGGCCGCATGCGTGCCGCAACGAGCAACGATTTAGCGATAAACACGCGTCGAATGAGTTAAACGGTACACTTGCACGCCCACGCCTTTGGAGGATCGTTCGATCTTCGATGCGAAAGCGAATTCGCGATGGTGATTCGTGGCAGTGAGAGAGAGAGAGAAAGAGAGAGAGCAACGTCGATCCCGCCAATGGCAGAATATTCCTCGCGCTACACGACCGTCGGATTGTATCCGAGGAGACATTACGACGAATTAATCGAACGAATTGCCGTTGAACGTTAAATCGATGTTGGTAAGAGTAAGCGAAACGCTGATACTGCATTTCACGCGGTACGTGCGTAAGCAAAACGCCTCGGCCGACATAGTGCCCTTTCTAGTTTCGTGTTCAACGAACCTTGTCTTATGTGGAACGATTTTTCCCTCGAAGATATTATTCCTTAAACGTTGTTACGAAATTCGAAAGGTGGACGAAAAGTCGTTAACGTTGTAAAGATTGGAAAAAAATTCTAGAATCCGCGATGCGCGTCGTTAAAGAAACGACGACGGTTATATGGTTATATGGTTCGACACCAGCAGCGCACTCTACACGATCAGAGACAGAGACGGTGGAAGCAGAGGCCAGCGTATTTAAAAACAGAAGTGAACCAGCAGACCGGTTAGACATCAAGGAGATCAAGCCACTGGTCGAGTAATCGAGTAAAATGAATCTTTCGTGTCACACTTTTCTCCGGTCATTATCAATGTGCGTCAGCAGCCACGAATCGTTTCTGCTCATTGCTTCTGCTACGAAATAACGCGATCCCGATAACCTGGTAAACCGATCCGCGACGCAGTTACGGACTACGAAAGTAGGATAAAATTCGAAAGAGAATCACGTAGACTCACCTCGATAAGGTGCCCTTGAGCAGAGGATTCCTGTCGTCATAGTATCCACCGGACGACGGCATCTTCAAGTAATCCAAGCAATGGGCACGTGGCACTTGGCACTGACACTACGGCACTGCATCACTGTCGCGTGATCTGTTAACTTTCCATTCACCGTACCGACGTTATACTCGGTTAACTAGGTGCACGACGCATCGTTTTTCACAAAAAAGAAAAATACCGGGAAAAAACTGATCGACAATTGGAAAATAATCGGCACTCGCGTAAACGCATATCACGGAAACTCGGCAAATGGCGGACTGGATAACCGAGTTTTGTATGTTACGTACACCGACATCCTTAAGAACCATCCGGCTAGATAACCACTGAGCAACACTGTCAACAAGTTGCTAATACGTCTCACGAACCGCCTCTCACCGATTATCCGCGTAGCTGGATTTATTTTCTTCGATAAGTCGATTCGATGCTCGAAATCGATCGTGAGACGCCACCTCGATTCGCCTCTTCCAACTCGTGATCACCTAAACACAGAAATTTTCATTTAACCAGTCGTTATTTGCGCCATCTTCCTATGCTTTCGTCGTATACTGGTTGGCTTTCTCTAGACACGTGCGAACATTGTTGCCAAACATGGTTGCCCATACCCCCACCCCTGTTCTTATTCTACGATCTGTTTTCGTTGGAAAATGACTGGAAAAATTGTCACCGTATATATAACATCGAAAATGTCAATGAGGCGAAACGAATAATCGGCCGATTATTTCTTTCTTCGTTTGTCACGTTCGACGGTTATTTTCCATTCGATCTGTCGAGGTCAACGTTATTACGGACGGTTGGCGCCAAAATCCTGCAACGTTCGATCTGTTCGGGTGAAAGTCCTTGCAGCGGGCATTCGAGGAAACATCGTAATAGGTCGCCGTGAATTTTCACATTTCTCGGCAAACCTTTCGCACTGAACTTAGCAAACTGGATCGAACGATTCATCGTTTCTGCCTTGTCGGTATAGTAGAATGTCGTTAGGATCGTTTCGCGGAGATGCTTCGTGAATGGTCGGGGAATAACGATCCACACGTGTCTTCCAGCGAAGAAACGTTAAGATAAGTGTCACGGTTGAAAGCGGAACGTGCCAGGTGAGTCCATCGAGCACGTCGTTTATTTATAAACTAAGGGAACCCGGGAGAGAACGCAGGAGCGACGGAGGCCAACGGAGTGTTCCTCGCGTTTCGTTTACCGTTCGTAAACTACACTCTGCGCGTACTTGGAGGACCACGTGTTACTTGTCCGATCTTTCGATTGGTCGTGCGATTTCAAGATGGCGCGACTATTGACCTGTCAATGCAAATTCACGATGCTATGCAGTTCTTATTTCTTTTTCTTATTTTTTTTTTTTTTTTTTTTTTTTTTTAA
>NW_016908335.1:1375920-1390404 GCF_001483705.2 Eufriesea mexicana | reverse complement strand
TTTTTTTTTTTTTTTTTTTTTTTTTTTTTTTTTTTTTTTTTTTTTTAAATTTGAAATACAATAACAATTTCTTCGCCGAAAAGTTTGGTTATCGATTAAAGGCAATCGTGTGCCTTACGCCTTACGAATACAGAATCGCCGCTACGATAGGTTAAAAAATATTTTTTTGAACGATATTAAAGTTTAAATATAACTTTTTGTTTAAATATTGTATCTGAATAATTGGAAGAGCATGATAATGACGTATCGATATTTTTGGCGCTACTTTAAGAGAAGACTCGCATAAACAGAAATTTATAGAGATATAATTTTTGCGTTGATATACAATGCAAACGATCAAGTACACGTGAAATGTGTTATTTTGTACACGAGGAATCATCCGTTGCAACAGTATGTCATAAGCTATAATTATTCCTTTCTCTCACAGGTTCTGACTCGTCTATGCACTTTCACTGTATCTTGTACGACTCTGCGAATCAAATGCGCATTAAAATTGTCGACATAATGGCAAATAGGACGTATTTTTTTGTTTTTACTTCTGAATCATCTTCTCTTCAGGATCGTACCTTGAGAAATAATTTGTGTCTTGGCGAACGTGAAATATAATTTGCACCTCCGCAAACGGTACGAGGTGATGTAGAATATTTGCGACCACTAAAATTTTATCGAAAGCTCCGAGACGTTATAAAACAAACATCGTCCATCGCATATTAAATCGTAATATACCCTGGTCAGTAGGAACACGCGAACAGGTCGCAGTCCTTTTTCGAACCGATGTACCGTTCGCGCTGGCAGTCCAAGTCGAAAGTATTCGGCATAACAAGGGCAGATAATTTATTCGCCGATTCATTGACATTTTCGAATAATTCGTTCTTGTAATATAACTCATTTCTTCTGTCTCTCCCCTATTTTTTATTATACGGAAATTCAACGTCAAAAAAGATGAAAATTTTGAAGGAAAATGGGATAACGTCCCTTCCATTTCGATGGGTTTAAAATCACGTTAATCGAGATACGTTTTAAAGAATATGGGTGCACGCTTTTTTCACCTATGAACTAAGACGTTTTTGAAGGATGGGTAACGAGGCGAAAAGTCGAGGAGTAAAAGCGTTACACGATTCAAGGACGTACGCTAAGTGGGATCGTGATCCAGTCGATAAGCAGCTGTAGGTGCAACGAACGTTCTACCCTTATAGTTGGTGTATTTGTGCGCGGCGCTGATCGAAGCAGAAAAAGCGCCCTCACCAACTATCCTGGTCTACTAACGAAAAAAGAACTAGAGACTCGAATGCTTACTGGAAAATCAGTACCGTAAGCGTTCCACTTCTCTTTCATTCTCTTTCTCTTTTTGTCTCTTTTCCTCTCCCGCTAGCTCTTTCTCTCTTTCTCTTACTCTTTCTTAAAAGAAAACCGCTCCGGAATCCGCGTCTCGGAATGCGAGGCGACGAGACTTGGCTTAGCACGAACGCAACCTGTCCATGCTATTTCCCCCACCACGCGCCTGCTGATCCTCCTAACTCAACATGCCCATCCCCACCCGGCGTCCCGGCGATGCAAACATGATTGCACTCACACCAAAGAAAATGCCATTATTTGCTACTTCGTGTAACCGAATAGATGATGCGTCGTTTGCCAGCGTCTCGACTCCTTCTTATTCATTTACATATATATCTGCAACGCGTTTGAATTTATTATCGAGAAGCGGAAATTATTTCGCCGATATAGCGGGCGACCAACGAATTTATGCTTCGCGCTGTTTTGTAAACTCGCACGAATTCTTTTTACGTACGCGTGCCTGCGTTCACGTATACGCGCATTCGAGATAGTAAGTACAAATTTTTCTGGTAGATACGTATAGTAATTAAAAAGAGACAACGAGATCGATAGATGACGAGGCTTTAACGAGAAGCTACGTAAAATTCCTACTTAAAATACGAAGGTTTTGTCGAGCACAAATGGAATCTGTCCACGCTATTTCCTCTATCATCTCTCCCTCCCGTTTCCCCTTCACCTCCTTTTCGACGATCGTCCACCTGGTGTGAGTGCACGTACACTAACTTCACGAGTGTCTATATTTGTCGGATCCCTGTCCTAAGGTGTGTAGATACCAATACTTTACCGGCTATTGTACGCGCAACACGGTTTCGCTTATTTATCCCACACATGTGCACTTGATACGTGCAGATACAGCACGCGTCTTATTTACCGGCCGACAAAGAGAGAAAGAGCGATCAAGGGAGAAAGAGAAACCGAGAGATAGCGCCGCGGACGACACGAGCTATTTTTCAAACTCGATGCACGTCTAAGCGATGATCAGCTTTAGCGACAAGCCGAGCATCTGGTGGGAAAAGATATACGTGTATTTACGAATATCTGGTAAAAAATTTCATTTAATCTGCTATGAATTTTTTTTTTGGTTAGTTATCGTCTTTCTGTTTCCTTCTGATTTCTCGTTTTTACTTATTTGTCTCGCGTTCTTTTCTCGAGCAAAGAGTAAAAATTCCGAAACGTCAACGACGCAATTTCAATCCGTCGGAATAAAAAGACGAGTTGGACGATACCGAGTACTTACAAACGTATCAGCTCATCTCCTGGATTTTTCGAATGAAAGGGAAGGAATTTTGACGTCGAAATTACGCAGGAGGATGAACTTCGTTAAACGGTTATTGCACACTTCACTGTTACGTACACAAGAATACGCGCAGTCGTAAGAACAAATTCTGGAATCTTTCGCTTCCGTGAACTGTGCGACATACGTTGCGAATACACGCGCGAGAAACATGCCCCTCCGCCTCCTTCGTTTCGCATTGCCGGGCATACAGGCCACGTTCTGTTTTCTTGTGCACAGTCGCAACACCACGGATCATTCCCTAGGAATAAGGTCGTTCACAAGATCGTGCCAAGAAACACTACCAAGAAAACGACCGTTATTTGCGAACGTTCTCTCCAATCGTGCTTAACGATGCTTTGTTCGCGTTCGTTTGTAACGTATCGACATTACCGACGTCAACAACTACTTAAATATTACGAGAAACGCAGATACCAGTCTCACATACGGTTAAAACGTAAACGCGCTATGAATTATTCGTAACGCACGGAACGCGATAGTTTCACGATTCCTGAAAGATATATGACAACTGCGATGTACGTTATTTCAATGATCAAAGTACTCGATTGTCTAGAAAGTAACGCTCTACATCGACGACCTTGTTCCTAGGATCTACATAGGCGTCAATCGTATCAAGCATCCATCAACACCAGAATCAAACGTAAAAGCTTTGCTTGAAACGGGTAGAGGGAGCTGGCCGCAGTTGTCAACGGCGTACGTGAACAGAAGGCTGGTCGATATGGGGAAAAAGAATACTTGTAAAGTGCCGATCGTCGAGTAGCACAACATCCATGGTACATACTGGGAAGAACTATTGCTCCTTGCGTTCCTCTTCTTTCCTATCTCGAACGAAAGAGAGCACAATGACAGTTCGCTCACGATAATGGCAGATGCGCACGACGGTCTGTCACGTGGTAAAGGGTAAAAATTACCCGTTTGCACGTGTGCGACTACTGGCGTTTGTATGCATACTTATATACACGTGAATCGCGCGTGCGAGTATGCGTTGATAGACGTATGGATGTGTGTATGCGTGTATGCGTACATGTGAAAGTGGAGTGGTGGCTGTGCAAAAACGTCGCAACAAGACGGCGCGTGGACGGTCGCGGCTGAACTGATCGTGGGGGTCGAGCCACAGGTGTCATCAGACGGCGGCTGCTCCACCCCTCTGCCCCCACCAAGCTTCCTCACCCGCCTTCGATCCCCACTCTCGTTTCTTACTTTCACGCACACGTCTAACCGTGGCGAAGGAGACGCGTGCGCACACCACCCGGCTTCCTCTATAATCATGCAATATCATTTGCTCTACTCACGGCGCCTATGAACTCGGCGAACGGCGGCACGTGCTTTGCATCGCTTCTTTTAAACGATATCCACGAGTTTTTCAAATTGGGCTATAGCTTTTAGAATTAATGGCCACCATTAACAACTCGTCGTTTAAGCATTCCGTACGCGACTGCAAACCTGCTGCTCCAGTATCGGTTACTCGTTAATAGTTTTAAACGTTACGTAACGCGAAAATCACTAGATAACCGATCCATTATTATTCGAGTACTCGTCGTGCGCTGTTAACTCTTCGGAGAAATTCGATTTTTAGATGCCTCGAAATTATTCGGGTCGTGGTCAGAGAGATGGACAAGGGGAACTCGAATGGAAAAATGCACCTCGATGCTCGGATTGGTCGTTCAATACGAATGTTCGTAATTCAAATAGATATTTATTCAAAAACCAGTGTATTTCGTGGCAAAACATATAACGTCAGTTACTGACGCAATGCTCATGACGTATTCACACTCACCCAGTCGCACTCATACGAATTCCTCCCTCTCTGTGATTTATACTCTTTACTAGCTATATGTATATATATTTTTCTTTATGTTTGCTTATAGAATATTTAATATTTTTTTCTATTTATCCATCATTTTTCTTTTATCTCATACGTGTACACGTAGTATCGTTGAATCGGTTCTAACGAGAATAACGCAAACGTGTGGCAGCAAAGATTCAATCTGAATTACCGCGCGATGCGTAAAAGATACGCGTACAATTATTTGGGCATCAGCCGTTCAACAATTCGTATTACATTGGCTGTACCGTTCGTCTTGCGTCGATAATTCGTAACTCGCATACCAAAATATACAAAATAAATAAATAAATACACAGCTGTATTTCTTAATTTCTATGATATTCCGTATGTCGTGATATAACGTCGCGTGTAACACTGCACTTTTTAAACGATACGTACAACTATTTGCAATGAACACATAATTAAAAAGCCATTGCTCTTGGAGAGCAACGGATGTAATACAATCTAAAATATCGGTACATCGATAATACACCCTTGTCACGCATTGCACGGTGATTTCGCGAGGAACCTTTGCCGGAACACGGTTACATTATTGTGGAACAATTCCATGACACTACGTATACGATGTATTATTGTAACGTTAGAACTATCGATAGTCTAATTACATATACAGTATGTGATATGGGCGCTTAGCCACTGTTAGCTATGCGGTACGTAATTTCCCACGCACCCAAGAGTTTGTTTTCATAAACGAGCGAATAACACGAGTTTCCCTTTATAATTGGTAAAAGAAATCGCACGAAAGATTATTAGAGCACACGTATCGATTTATTGGTAAAATCAATATAGTCTGCTGTATGGTCGTTTCTAGCGAACATTTCGTTAACATTAAATTACTTCTAGAAAAATATTTACCGATCTTTAGCGGGCGAAAGTTTGCGAGTAGAACTATTTTCTCACTTCTATGGATGAGAAAGAGAAACTTGTCGATTTCTCGTTACTAGTAAAGGCAACCTCGTATGATTGGCTCCGAAACAAATTGGCAACCTTTCGGTCGCCCTCGACTTCGTCACGTGTTACTTGTGAGACTCGTACGACCGTCCTGGGAAACGGAAGCGCCGCTCACTTCCCTCCTCGTCAAAACGATTCCCTTACTTCCTTTTCGTAAAATCATCTTACGTGCACACGAGAGAGAATCGCGGCACGTAATTGCGAAAATTATTTCGAGAACCGTTCCGACGGCCATGTTCGTTGAACACGTGATACCATCAATTATGAAAGTCAGTAGAAAATCGTGAACAATGAACAGATTTTCGTATCAGTAGCTGATCGAATTGTTCTCTTTTTTTTCCCCCTTTTTTCTTCTTTTGTACCTGTCGCGTCAAATAAGGAATTTTGTGATAGTTGCAGCAATATAAAATATTCTTCTAATCGTCCAATGCGATTTATCGAGATAGTCGTGGATAAAAAGAATCATATACAATTATGCATCGCTCGAAATGTAAGTATTTACCACGCCCTGCACCATGCCAACATTTAATGCAAATCTACGTTTCATATCCTTGACCTTATCAGTTAAGATCGATTTATCTTAACAGTTAATGATTAAAGGGACACTCGTTAGGTCCGGAAAGCCTCTTCTATATATCATAACGTACGTATATACTAATCAACACTTAGTATTTTCTTATTTGTTTTCACTTTTTATAATGACGCTAAGATAGAATAATCTCGCGCTGTTTTCGGCATAATGCCTTAACAGCCACGTCGACAAAAACAAAAAACAGAAGTTGCGCTATGCGCAGAAACATCTCTAATTGCTAGTCAAATCTGAAATTTTCGCAGCGATATATCAGAAGTTTCCCAGGACGAATAACTTCGACGAGGAAAATTGGCCAGTACGTTCTTCTTCGCTTTTCTGTGTGCGCTCGCGTCGCGAGAGAGTGATAAACATTTATAAATAATCTTTTACAATTTGTCGTTGTATGCGCGAAACAATAAAATGTATAAGTTTCCTTTCGACATCGAAGTAGAATAAACGTTTGAAGGAAAAACCGTAAGAAAATGCTGGTCACCATTTTCCGTCATCTGTTCGTTCCATTCAATGGACGCTTCTAAAATACTGCCAGAATTTCTTTACAAGACCGAGAACATTGTTCCGCTGAATTCTATCTTATAATTGCACCAATAAAGCGTATAATCTATCTTTGTCATTTCTTTATTTCTAACAACTGTCGTTCTCTTATACATCGTCCCGTTAATTGTTAGCATGAAAACTGATTTCAGTTGTATCTACTTGCTTAAAAAATGGTCAAAGTATTCGTCGTGCAGCCTAATAAAAAAAAAAAAAAAAAAAAATTAAAAAGCCTTGCTTCAAATAATATCGTAAGGCACATTTTCGACACGTCCCAAGTCTCTAAAGTTTTTAAGCGAGGGGTGTGTTTTACGGGATCGAAGTCCGAAAGCGACTCGAGAGATCGACTATTCAAGATCCACGCTGTTATCGAGAAAAGTAGTCGCCATGCGTTACAATTGAACGAAAAAAAAAAAAAGGAAGATCATTCGCCAATGTATACACAAAGTGTTTTCTTGAAAAAAACGTGTAAAAAAGAAAGTACATACACATTTACAGTTTACATATTCATCGCATTAAATGAACGATGAGGCCTGTATACATCGTTTTTACCGCTTACTATGCGCATTCGAATCCATCGGATTCGAGATTGCATTGGTTTTAGAAGTAATAAAATCTTCTATTTTGATAATTATACAATGCTACGAAATATCACGGTGCATCATTTTTAACGATTCATAGTGGTTCTCCACTATTTCTTCGACAAATAGCGCACTACTCTTCTCTGGTAGCGACGGGAAACAACGTTAGATATTGCAATAAATATGGTATAGCAAAAGCTTGACGATGCATGCTCCGTTAGAACCTGGCTCTGATGTAAACAGCGGAGGCATCGTGTTCACCGTAACCAAGGCGTTTAGCGTGTTTGTAAACTTCGTTCGCCGCTGCAGCTAGCGGTAATGGCTGTTCTAATTGATCGCTCATACCTAAAGAAAGTCTTAAGTCTTTTTGCATGTGTTGAAGTGGTAACTGTGTTGGAAAACCACCCTCGATGATGGCTGAAAAGTTAAACCGTGTTATCGATGCGATGTAATTAAATCTAAATCGCAATTATCATACTCGATGGAGAAAAGAAGAATGTAATACCTTTTCCTTTGTCCAAAATGGCAGGACAAGCCAATGATGTTAATTCCAGAACCTCGAGTACGTCCTTTTGTTGAAGACCTGCTCTATCAGCTAAAGCCATGCTCTCCGCTAAACCAGCAAGAGTCACACCGGCCATCAACTGAAGCACGAGATTCATTTTCGATGCATTGCCGACCTCGCCGAGATAAAAACTATTTTTCCCCATTGCTTCAAAGCAAGATTGACATTCGTCGAATAAAGTTCGATCACCAGCCGCAAGGATCACTAGTGTACCCTCCTGCGCCTGTGTTTTGCTACCCTGTACCTGGGCCTCCAAATAACGGCCACCTTTCGCAGTTATTGCCTCGGCAATATCTTGCGAAGTTTCTGCATCTATACCTGTCATCTCAACGTATCCTTTCTCCGGCGATATTTCTGTAAGAACCCCGCAGTTTCCAAACACCATCTACAAAACGATTCATAATTTTTACATTCATCGTAATCTTAAAAAGTCTTGCCTAAGATAATTTCAACGAAATTACGCTGTTACTCACATCCTTGGCAGCTTGAGGATCAGCCACGCAAGAGAATGTAATATCTGCAGCGAGCACCACGTCGGATGGCGTTAAACCTTGCTCTGCTCCAGCCTTTACAAAATCTGCACACTAACAAATAAAAATACATTACGTTAAAATCTTTTAATAGTTCAAATTTGAGTTCAAAGTTGTGATGTCAAGGCATGTAAACATAATTTTATAGGTAATTACACGTTATATAAAGAAACAAAATATTGTATCTAAACATTTTTATACCGTTTGTTATCTTTTTTTTTCTTTTTAATTCAAAATTTAAACTATTGTTACGATCCTGATAGATTCTGGTTTAGCATCGTAGCGACACCGCTCGGTGCGACATGGTACTGCAAAAAGATCTAACGAAAGCGGCTCCGGTAGATGTCGCCACAACGAGCCGCTCGCCATTTGCATCGCCATTCTGGTCACGTACGTTGTTTCAACGGCTTCGAAGCTAAACGTTTCCAGGCTTGCTTGCCACATCAGCAAACGACGCCATTGCATCATCTAAAGATATTTCCCGCATACGGCCAAAAGGTGTATCTACATATTCATTGAGATTTAAAGGATTATAAATTCGTTTAGCTAGTTTTTTGCGTAGAACGTAATACGTTGTAATAAATTTCTAGAAATTTCTGAACTTTCGAGTATATCGAAAACGCACAACAAATCCGTTACTATCGTAGTATAAAGGCTAATTTAAAAAAACCCTGATATTCTATATAAACGTCACATATATACATAGGTGTGTGTGCGTGTTGTGTGTGTATTTATTTATATGTTTATATTTATTTATTTGTGTGTGAGTGTACATATGTATATGTATATATACATGTATATATACATATACACATACACATTCATTTCGTAAGTTATACTGGATTGAAATATTTATAGCTAATAATTATTCGATAACGATAAATTCGTACTTATACCGGTACTTTATTAAATTTCATTGAAAACATACAGTTGGCGCAACGCCATTTTTATATATATGAAACAATTCTTTTTCAGATTTTCAAGTGAAATCGACGCCATGTTTTTTTCCCAGTATGTAATGACGACATCTTTTACACGACCCATATTTTTCTATCAAATTTCGTTTACACTATCAAAATCTGAGACTTGATCATTGACATTGCATTGCTATTGTATATTAATTTCTATTAGTTATTAATACGTCTTATCAGAAATTGCAGAAATGTTAATGAACGCAATTCTAAATCGCTAAAAGCATATTTGCGATATTGACAACTACGTATTCTCGCCGCTGTAAACGCGACGAGTCAACAAGTCAGTTAAGTGCTGTCAACAAAGAAACAAAGACAAGTAGGTTATATTCCTTCGGTCAATAAACAATCTTTGATTCTCGCAAGACGAGACGTTCAATAAGACCACAATGAAGATTCGTGTTTACCGATGATACTAATTCCCAACAAATTTGCTCGCCAGATAACACATGTGCCGATAGTAACAATGCAAAGAGAATATAAAGATTGATTTGCGTCTTCTATTGTTTCGTTGCACGTGCGCAAGAGTAATTGAGCAGGAAGTGTACATCGATCGTATTCCTGACCTGTATTATTTTACATGTCCAATTTATTTGGACAAGTACAGGCATTCATCCATGAAATATATGATGTTACATTGCAGAAACATGCACGATAATAGTTAATATAGCAGCCAGTTGAAAAATCAACTTACCAACGTCACAGTTGGTAAACAAGAACACGTACTATGTTTCAAACATATTCTAAATCAAGATTATGCGCTCTGACCGTCATAATACTCTCATTTCGTTTCTTTATACGACTTAAACGTTCTACTGTATGATTCGGTGGATCTCAATCCGAGTTATAGACGATGTACATCGTAAACGATCAGAGATAGACATTGAATAAGCACTAAATGGAAAAATGGAGAGATGTAAAACATTAATGGCCAAGGAACCTTTCCTTTTTCTTCCTTTTCGTGTGACATATGTGGATGCAACGCGAGGCGAAGGTATGTCCTCGCGTTCTCAATTGCCTGCATCGTTGCCACGTCCACATTACAATGTATGCTCAAATTGCAAAACCAAAAGAAATCGGATAGGTGGAGCAGCAACTTTCCTGCGAATTTTACCATTTCAAATGTATGCATTTGGTATTTATATTTATATTTCATTTGGTAACATATGTATAAGATTATCTACTTTTGTACCTTTTATTTACACAATTTTCTTTTTTTCTTTCTTTTTTTTAGGAATATAAAGAAACATTTTAAACTAAATTGTCACTTTTTATTCAAATGCAATGAGAAGTCATATAGCAAGCTAAATTTTATACAACTGCGAATGTATATGAATGACCTTGAGTTCATTTCAATCATGTGGCTGATGACATGAAAAAGAATTTAATCATTTTCTGAAATAACTACAGCCACGTATCCGACAGAATTGTTTTGGTTCAATTCAGTATAAGCTTCTATTTTGTAAAGACGATACAACCGTTATGTAATGTTCAAAATTTTTGAGTTTTTCTGGAAGTTACATGTACCTGGAGTTAAACGATTACAGATTTTTTCAACAGCTATAATTACAATCTGGTATCGTGCTAATTTATATAATGTCCAAAGTTCAAATTGCGAATATCCATTGTGCATTCTGGATCGTAATAACGTACATTGTGTATAACCATAAATAGGCAGCAAAACATTCACAACTCTGCGCCATAAGCGAGCATTTCAAGCCTACGGTAACACGTGGGTGGATGGTTGTACACACTGAACACTGAAAGCAGCAGATTGTTTCGTAGGAAGAAAAAGTTAGGTATGTTAAATATGGTATATTCTTGGAATTAAATTCAGGACTATTTTTGCTCGTTTCATATTTCTTTAGATTCTATCACTCGATTCCAGATGTATCTTGGGTGATTCCAATTTAGCTACCTAGCTTTTTTTCTCGTATCCAAGTGGCCCATTTTTTCAAAAAAAAATAAACTAGGCCACTCGGCAGCAGAGAAGTATGCGTATACACGTGTCGATCGACAAGAGAGTCAGATGAGTGGACAAGCACGAAACTGGCGTATTAGAATACAAGTTGCAGAGGTGGCGGATGTAGAATTGAACAAGCAGAGGTAGAGAGGGACTGGGTATAACGACCTTTGGCGGCTCACAGTGAATGTGCGGAAACCGTTTGTATAAAATTTCTAATCGCAAAGTTCGTGCTATTGTTAGTCTGCGCACGGCGCACGATCAGGAAATAAAATGGCAACGGGAGGCATGAGCGTGAGAACTCACGCAGAGAGAAACAATTTGTCAGAAGGTGGAAAGAACTCCCACTGGATTTCAAGAATCATCTCGAATACCTAGCATAACGCTACAACAGAAAATAAATGAATATATGATAAATTATCTATAGGTAACTTATAAACATTTTTCATAAGAAAAGGAATTTCTTTTGGAATTATTTTTAATGCCTCGGATGTTCTACATCGATTATGATTATTAGTAAAGTAAGACGGAAGCTTAATTAGCAATTAATTTTACCGAATTGCTGATGCAGCGTTAGCAAGAACGAGCATGTCGAGACGAGAGGACCAGGAAAGTGAAGTGGAAGAAGGGTACGCTTAGTACGGGAGTAATTAGCGAGTCTCTTGCTTCTCGTGCAATCTACTGTGGAAATTTTAGCAAAAGCACCGCTGGAACAAAAACGGCTTGTTAAATGATATATAAGACAGGTAAAGTCCGATATATTTTTATGAGTATTTCAAACATATCAGATATATATCAAACGTATTCCTGCAGTATTTTATGTTTCTTTAACATAGAAATATGAACATATTTTTAAACAACGTTTAAAAATTGAATTATCATGAGTTAAAAATTAATCTTTAATAAATAGAAAGCTATCTAAACTTTTACAAAGTGGTTCCCTGTTATCAAGAGAGACATTACAAAGATAAGATAACATTCAAAATTTCTTAAGCACGTTAGCAACAATGGTGACTTTTTCAGATGAAAATGATATCCATCCCGATAATACGTAATATCTGTGCTACGAAACGTCCGTGAGCGACTAAAAGTTGAACGACACAGCATTCATTCAGACTCTATGTTAGAGCACATTGCACTTGGTATTCGTACGTCCCTGATCGCCCCGATCTATATCCACCAGTTCTAAAAATATTTATACACAGTAAAATATAATGCTAGCTACAGAGTCCGCTATCGAATGTGAACGATTATTGTTTTTAGCCTATTTATCTGGCATTCTGAATTTGCGTATGTTCGCAACCAGACGAATTAACCTTTCAAAAATATCAGAATCGTGGTAAACTTGTAAAGGCCAAGGGGACGAAAGCGACGAAGGACAAAAGCGACCAAAGGAAGGATCGCAGCGGGCCTGCGCGGTCTGACCGACACGTATAAATAAAGAGTTGGATAGCTGCGAGGTTGCCATATCTCGGTAATATTGATCCACGAAGCCGACATGGTCGCCAGCCAGGGGTCATGAGGAGAAACGTGGCAACATCGGCCCGTTCCCAGCTGATCGAGCTCTACTCACGTCTGCTCGACGGTCGACCGTGTCTCTCCGTTTCTTCGACTTCTCTCACTTCCACGCAAACCTTCCTCTTTCTCTCGTAACTAGCAACCGGCACTTATCGCCTTGCCTCGGAATCGCAAGCCTTTCCTTTCTTACATCGCTGCGTTTGACCATTCCGTTTTAACTCGAATACGAGGCAAACGTTTTCTTCCATTACTTCTCAACTATACGCAGTCGGTATTATGCAATATGGAAAAGCGTTATATGTCGAATCGACAAATGTTCATCACGTTTATTTGCTAGAATAAAACATGGTAGAAGCTGGTGCTTCTCTCCGGTTCTCTTCTACTCCATTTTGCTTTCATCGTGGCAAACGATTTTATGCCAATTTTATACTCGAGTCGCCACCATCGGGGGCGAAATAACGCACTGTCTTTTAAAATAGCTACTCCTCTTCTCTTTTCTCCGCCGTTATTACCCGTCTGACACCTTTTGACCCTCCCAAAATCCATGTGCCAACGATGTTATGTAACAGCGCTACCGAATTTACTAGTTAATATATCTCTAGAATACTTTCGCGATTGGAAAGATAATTTTCGTAAACTCGTAAATATTTTGCAGACGAAGATAATATTTTGTCGTGCAAAGGTTTGATAATATTTCATGCGACATATTTTCTTCACCTTATGCGAAATTTGTATTTTATATTTCGTGATTAACGAAATTTATAAAAGCTTCGCTAATGCCGAAGACGAAGTTTTTAAAGCATTTTCTTTGAAAGGATTCTTTCCTCTATTCCATTTAACGGTGCCATTACGTAACACATCTTGGTCGATAATCCACCGTTTATTTTTCATTCATATCCACTTCCAGCTGAATTATTAATACTGTACGATACAAACGTCAAGTGCTATGTTTCGCTGATTGGAAAGTATCTTTCATGTTTTTTAATCATGCGTTGCTATCGTAACATGGCATAAATCTTTGTTTGTGATAATATTACTTAAAGATACGAAAAAAAGAAATGATATTCTGCTTTCAGATAATACAATAACAACGGCAAGTAACTACAAGCATAAGAGATTAGGACATGAAACCGGGTGGTCCTACCCTTAGAGCTGCCTCCCTTGACCATGACCGAGGTGAAGAGGGAGAAGGAGAAAGAGAGAGAAGGCTTCGTGTAACCTATAGAAGTTTAGCAATCAAGGTCAAATTCAATCTTGTTACGACTATGCACGCAAATCAAGTTTCGAAACAAATTACGAAAACGATCTACCAGGCGTCGTTCAAATTGCACAATCACTCTTAATTCTGATTTAATCTTGAGGTATAATTCGATCGATCATTTACCAAATTCGCTTCATTTACATTGTTAAAACGCTCAATGCTTTATGTCCTTATTAAATCCAGTTTATGGGGCACAGCAAAGTGAAATTCGATGTCGAAATAAAAAAGATGAAAAAGCAGAACAGGCCAGGAGGAGGATGTCGAGGTGGAGCAACTGAGGAAATCGAATATACGTAAACCGAGGCTTATCAAATGTATCTGCAAGAGCAACTGGAGAATATCATAGAACCGTAATTTCAGGCATTTATTATCGTTCCTGTTGGAAATACATACAAAGTGTAACATCCAACTTCTAAATGATTAATATCGTTTATACGGTCAAGTTTATTTATTCGAAACTGTTTTTCATGCATGTCATAAGGATATCAAATACATCTAACTTTACAATTGTAAATAATTTTTGTAATGTCCGTGTATTTACGTCGT
>NW_016908335.1:1371494-1374690 GCF_001483705.2 Eufriesea mexicana | reverse complement strand
GTAGAGCAATTGCTGATATTTATTTTTCTTTTTACGTTGCAGCAGTGGAGATTTCAAGAAAAAATTCAGAATTTCTGATATTCGTAAAGGTGTAAAAAAAAGTTTAATGCAGACTTTATAGTAAACATAGGATTGGCACGCGATCGTTCAATCTGGTCGAATACCGTTCTCTAATGACTAAATTACATCATACCCCTTTTCTTTATGTTCCATCTACTTCTTCGTATTTTACTATGACGTAAATATGCTTTCATGGATTAGACCCTATTCAAAAATGATCGTTAGTTGCCACTAACGGAGCTGTATCGCCAAGGTCGGTCTGGCAACCGTACACGTGGATAGTTTAAACAAGTGATTTACAGGTGCACTGCAGTTTCATTATGATAACGATATTCACATATTGTGCTCTTTGCTCCACACGATATTAACTTTTGTGATGGTATCGCGTTGAAAACAATGGTTCTGGTGTTGGCCAAAATCGACGCGAATGATATCGATCTGCCTATTACGAGTAAGTAATAAAACAAATCAATTTAAGTTATACACGAAATATCTCGTTCAAAATCGATGTTTCGTTAAGATAACATGGTTTATCGAAATAAAATATGAGAAATAAATTACGAATAAATTATGAGATGTTTCTACGAAAAAACCTACGTAACTGCTCGTATAATTTTAGATTACGTAAATAAGGTGTAGTTCCCAGACGAAGTTCTTCGATTTTTAACAGGAACGTCAACGTTGTGGATATTTCAAAGTCACCTCTGTTTTATAAATAAAACACTACATTTTCTTCAGCAAGTAGCACGGCAAACGTGTTTAATATACGTTTAGTCGCCATCTTTATTAACGAAGCAATATAGTTACCCAAATAGATCTTCGCTGGATTACTTTCGTTTCATATTTGCGTATCAACTAAACGCAATTGGTACACAAACAAGTCTCTCGAATGCTCATCGTAATAATGGAAACAATAATTGTGCTCTGTATAGCAATGTTTTCACGTTTAACCCATTTGCATCATAAGCACATATATGCACGGAATTTTTCTGGCCATCATCACCGAAGCGCAGATATGCACGTTAGTCTTTTGTGCATAAGAACAGAACTTCTGTGCATGGTCACAGAACGCATGCACACTCTGTTTTATACCAGAGGCCGTGTCTCTTATGTTAATACCTTTATTTTCCATAATTTTAAAGGCTTTATCATTTTGTATTATGACGCAAACTATTCATAAAGATAGAGCACTTCAGGTCTTCGAGCAAAAATTAGCAGAAGAAATAATCGAACAAAATAAATCAAAAATAAAAACATCAGCAACATTAGAAATTACACCATGTCCAGCATTATCATCAAGATTCATTTTCCAATATTTTCCAATACACATTGAAACAACTTCATCATAGAAAGCTCGTAAACGCTGTGAGTTTGTTTATCACAAAATATAAAAAAAGATTCATTTTATCAGTGTGATAACTGTCGTGTGGCTATGTGTATTGATCATTTTAAGGCTATCATACTGTATAAAAATATTAAATTTAATTTCTCAAATTGTTTTCAATATATAACTTCATTGAACTAAATAAATTCATAAATTCTTTGTGTACGCCATTTTTCTTTTTTCGTTTCATTTTGAAATATTTCTATCTTTATAGAAGAAAAAAGAAACAAATTTTGGCGATATGGGTAAATTTTCCACTTTTTCGAATGATGCAAATGGGTTAATGAAAACTGGGTCCCCAAGTGTGTACCGAGATAGCGAGCATAAGATAACAAAGCGATATTGGTAAAATTTCGAGCAAAAATAGCATGAATCGAATAATGTGATACTATGTAAAAAAAAAAAGAATGTCTTTAATCAAGGAAGTGAAACGTTTCGTTCCACGCTCTATTTATAAAATACGTTAATTCTTTTACTTCCTGGAAACGAACGTCAGAATCATATTTGATAATGGCTTCATGGAAACTTTTATTCGTTTCGAAATGTCAAATATTTTTTGTTACCTAAAGGCAAAGTTAAAATACAAACAATACGCAAAGACAAAGAGAGTCGTGTATCACGGTCTTGCAAAATACAATTTTTAACGAAAAGAAAGGTTTGCTCGAGTCACCGGCAGTGACGCTGCTGTTTACCAGAGCAGCAAGATGGCAGATAAAAATCATCTAATTAACGAACACGGAAAGATTATTTTGAATCATAGAAGAAGAACACGTGCCGTAATAAAAATATGGAATGGATAGGATACCTTGTTTAGAATATATAGGAAGAAAGAATCCTGGTGTCGATAGCCAGGATATCGGGACAATGGGTAGGAATCGGAATAAAAGGGCTGTGTCTGGTTGTGGTCGGGTTCCCCTCATGGGGCGGTTCGCTGAGCGCGGTGCAGAGCGGCGAGATAGGTTTTGCGTCGGCGCGGTTCCCGAAGCTCGCAACGTTGCCGGCTTTTCGAGACGATGGTTACCACGAGGAGAAGCCAGAGTCAGCCGAACGGATCTCTCACAGTCAGTTTTTGTCTCTGATACGCGACGGACGACGCTAGTCGTGTCGCGATGCACGAGTGTGTCATGTGACACGCGAAACAACAGTACACTTCTGCGTTGCTGCTGCACGTTTGACAGGGCCAATACGTAGAAAAAATATCATAAATTTTCGAAGAAAAGAGAAAGAAAAACCGAGGTGTGCGTGAGTGCGTGTGTGCGTGTATGTGTGGATCATTTGTATGTGTTATCCATTTTATGCGTACTAGCGCGCGCGAGTGCTTTCATAGCTGCAGAGTAGTCGTGTGCAGCCGTATTGTAAGCTGGCGGATTCCCTTCCCGTCCAATTTCGGAACTCTGCAAGCAAGTCGTTCCATTAGAGCGCGCACAATTATGTTACCGGCTCGATACGGCAATAGCAGCAACACCACTGCCGCCACCATCAACAAATTCAGCAACCTCAGTACGTCCATAAGACACTGGGCCGGATTTTTTGCGAACGGTTAAAGATACACCATCGGTTAGCCCGTCGCTATCCCAGCCGAGACACTCGGTGCTTCGCGGCTTGCCCGTGTGATTCTTGCTAGGTACGTAATACAACAGGAAAAAGAAATAAAATAAAATAAAATAAAAATATAAAAACTGTACTAAAGAAAAGAACAGATAAATAGTTGGAAAGAAAAAATATATATATATATAATATAATAATAAATAC
>NW_016908335.1:1343712-1371472 GCF_001483705.2 Eufriesea mexicana | reverse complement strand
TAATATAATAATAAATACGTTTCGTGTCTTTTTCGCGAAATCAAGTGTACTTGCGTGCCGCAATGACAATACGTCTCTTTCCGTTAGCACGCTTCCTCTCGTTGATAAGCTAAAACGCTAATCGAAAGTGTCCGTTATTTCTTGACTAGAGAATAACGTAAAATTGAAGCGAATTTTAAGGAAGAATATCGATCGATCAATCTTGGATTTCGCGAAGATACATCAGGACATGGGAATTCTTGGTTGTATGCGTGGAAATCGTCACATTACAGGTCATAGGAATGAG
The DNA here is from genome assembly GCF_001483705.2 of Eufriesea mexicana. NCBI lineage: Eukaryota > Metazoa > Arthropoda > Insecta > Hymenoptera > Apidae > Eufriesea > Eufriesea mexicana. The sequence continues at coordinate 1,371,186 of NW_016908335.1, read as the reverse complement.
GAAGCGGGTTTTCACGTGGGACTCGTGGTGGTGGTTAATCGTTCTTCTGATTACGGTGCAAGTTACGGGTACACAGGATCTCACATCGCAGGGTCTGTCAACGTTATTTGCGGAAAAAACGTCATCGACCTCGCGTGTAGAATGTGCCACGGGTTGCGAGTGCCTGGACAACGGAAAGGGCTTATTCTGTCAGGAACGAAGCTTCCTCGGACTCGGTTTATCCAGGCAAACCACCGATGTCGTGCTGAGAAACGTCATAGCCGCTACCATACCCGTTTCCGCTCTCGAAACTGCCACTCGGCTCAAGAGTCTCGAATGGACTTCGAGCGGGATCGAAAGGATAGAATCTGGCGTATTCCTCGCGACAACGTTCCTCGAACACCTCGATCTAGGTGACAATAGGCTGACGGAATTACCGTCGGACGTCTTCCATCCGTTGCACCAACTTCAGTACCTGAACCTCACCGGGAACCGGTTGACTCTACTCTCACGAGCGTTGTTCCAAGGTTTGGACCAGCTCGAAGAGATCTGCTTGTCGCGCAATCGACTCTCGATACTTCCCTATCAAGCATTCGCTTCGTCCAAGTCGCTAACACACTTGGACCTTTCCGGTAATCTGTTGGTGTCCTTGCCGGATCACAGTTTCAGGCCCAACAATCATCTCCAGGAGCTCGGCCTGTCCTCCAACAGGCTCACTAAACTTCCATCCCGTTTGTTTTCCGGTTTGAATCACTTGAAGATTCTGGAGCTGTCCGATAACGAGATCGATACGATCCCGCGCGGTCTCTTTGCCGATCTCGTGTCGTTGCAGCGTCTCGATCTTTCCAGAAATCCTATCACCCGCTTGACGAGCACCACGTTCCAACACCTGTCGAATCTAAGATGGCTCAGCGTGAAGAATCTACCGATCAAGGTGCTTCCAAAAGACGTATGGCAACCGGTGAAGAAGCTACACACTCTGTTACTTTCCGGCACGAAACTGGAGGTCCTCCGTAACGACGATCTAAAGGGACTGGACAAGCTAGAGACACTGGAAATGAATAACAGCCCGTTACGCGAGATCTCCCGGAATACTCTGGATCGTACCCCGGCACTTCGGAAAATCGATCTACACGATAGCAATCTGACCTTCCTTCCGGCAAACGTGGCGCAGCTGTCGTTTTTGAACGAGTTGCAGCTGCAAGGCAACCCATGGGCCTGCGATTGTCGCATGTTCTGGTTTGTGAAATGGGCCGAAAGTAAAGAGCACCTACGAACCGCTTTCCAAAGCGGGTTCCAGTGCGGCGACGGGATCGACGGTACCGCCGATATCCTTCAGACTCTCCGTTACTTGAAATGCACACCGCCGAAATTGGCATATGCTACGCCCACGCAACAGTATCTGTTATTAAACTCCGTGCTACTCGAATGCGAATTCAACGGCAATCCTACGCCATCGTTAACATGGGTTACGCCGACACTTCAGGTACTGCATTGGAATCCAGATCCAGCTTTTCCCGACGCTTTTGTCGAACATCCTCCCGTACACGGATGGGAACAAAGTGTACCGTTCGTTGACGATGGTCGCATACGCATCCTCGAGAATGGATCTTTGTACATTTCGACGTTGCTCAGGCAGGATGTTGGACAATACAAGTGTTTCGCGGTCAATCCGATTGCCAATACCACTACCTATGTTAGTTTGCAGATGAATCCAATAACATTACACAAAATCAAGATCATCAGCATCTTGGTAGGCGCTGCCAGCGCAACGGCCTTTCTTCTTTTTACGCGCTTCCTGCAACTGCTTCGTTATGTCTTGGTCAAGTAAGTATTCCTTTCTCTATCTCTCTCTCTCTCTCTCTCTCTCTCTCTAGTTGCAATTCAGTGTCCACTATAATCATCGATCGATACGCAATCGTCGTGCCTTTAAAACTAAATCACGTACATCGTTTGTACCGGGTTCATTAGCACGCAGGTCGATACTTTGTTCACCTGCCTCGTTCGAAGATTTCATTTACTCGTTGCTGAATGCGATGTAACTACGACTCGTGTGAAATTATTATTCCTGTGGATCATGCGATTTCTTCCTCGCCGTATATAAAATCGTTCGTCTTCTCTTGTTTCAGATGCGGCTGTCTAAACTGCTGTTTGTGCTGTAGACACGTAGGTTCCACTCCTAGGGCAAAGCAGATCTACCAAATGTTGGATAATATCGAGCAATACAAGAGTCAACAACTCGAGAGACTACGCGAGAATTACACCCAACAAGTACACAGAATAAAGGAGAATTGCGCCCAGCAAGTAGAATGGATTCGCGACAGTTACGAAGGTCAAATGAGACACATTAAAGACATCAGGGATTACGGAACGAGCCACCTCACGGCTCTCAGAGATCAGTATTATGATCAGGTAATAAAATACCTCAGCAAACTTATTGCTTAACGTAGAATCGTTCGATACCACCATCTTCTTTGCGTCTTACTTATGTAACGCGATTAAAATTCGTCCTAAAACAAATTTACAATTTATTAAAGTAGTTATCGCGAACCTCGAGAACCTACGTGAAAGCGAAAGTTAAATACTGCTCATACGTGATGCACAAATGTTTCACAACGTTGTTTTTCTGATCTCGAAACAGGTGAGGAAAGTACGAGATTATTCCACCAGTCAGCTCAATTGGGTGCGAGAAAATTATGTCTTCCAACGTAACAAGATAAGAAAGTTCAGCGCTCACCAGGTCCTACGACTACGCGAGAGTTACAAGTACCAACAGCAGACACTGAACAAAGTACTGGAAAATTTGCCGAATTTCTATTTCGATAATTGCCGAAGCGGTTCTTGCGGGAAAAGCGATTCCATGATATTCGATCCAAAAGAAGATGGATCTATCCACGTGGATACTTACTTCAAGGCAAAAATCGACGACTTGGCGAATGGCGTGAGCATGGAAGACGTCAACAGCGAGTATTACACACCAACGGAACTTTCGTCTGCTAGTCCCCATGGAAATATAATGGAGGGTATCCATATAAATTATATCGAGGACATGAGTCCACCGATTGGATTGGACCCATTGTCGATGATATCGCCGCATTCGATAATCCTGCACAGTATCGATGAAGATGGGAGCTCATCTTCGGTGTACAAAGACGCAGACCATGTCAAGCCAGTTTTCAAAGGCTTCAGCACCGAAATCTTAGCCAAAGAGCCTAAAGAAATGCCAGAGAGTTTCGGTCTCCTTGCACCCAGCTCCAGTTTGCCTGACCTACCGCGTGAAACCAAACTTTAGACAATTTTGACGACAAGTGTTGTAAAAAGGTACTAACCTTTCTTTATATAGCAAGATTACAATTAAGACGAGAATGTACTGCCACTGGATCATTATGTGAGAAAAATATATAGAAGTGCCTCTACATCGGTAAGTGAGAATCCATTCGCAAGAACGAACGGTGGTATATTTCTCTATCGTGGGACTTCTTCAAATCCAATTTTCCTTTTTTAATACTTTTTTTTTTCTTAATTTCTTTTCCTCCTTGAAAATGCTCCATAACAAAAGATATACCTCTATGAACGATAAGAGAAGAACGCCTACGTGTACCAAGGCTCAGAATGTCCTTTGTCGACATCGATCAAGCTACTGATTGTGCGTGTGTGAGAGTGTTGTTTAAGGAGAACATAGAAAAGAAAAAAAAAAAAAAGTCGCGGACAGCTTCCAAGGACTTTTCTGTGATTCGGTCGATGACCTTGCAACCTGTCCGCCCTTAAACTTTGTGCTTTTTATCATTGATGTTATCACCGCCCACCATCAACGATAACGATCGACGATTTTTAGATGAAGAAAACGCTGGAAAGAAATGCAAGATGTCATAGTGTTACTGCCAATTCTGCCGTAAGCCAATTTCAACTAAAAGTAGAAACGAAAAAATAATAATAATAAAAAAAAAAAAAAAAACGAGAAAAAAAAAGAAAAAGAAGGAAGAGACAGTACTGACGCGTATGTAACGGGTCATGTAATAATTTTCGCCTAATTGTCAATTTTTCCCGAAGGTCAACGATTTAGAAGAAAATGTTCGACTCACTTTATCCTGCTGTAAATAAGAGTGTATGCGATTTTATCAGTTTGTGGAGACGAGTGACCACAATTTTTATGAAAGACTGAACTCGCGATCGGCATACGCGTCGTTGATGAGTTATCCATTGATCGAAGTCCGACGAAACCGATATACGTAGTTTGTTCCGTTTAGATTACTCTTCTTTCCTTTCTTTCTTTTCACTTTCGACTTAAGAAAATCCAAGTATCCGGATATCCGGACAAATGTTACTTCTCTCCTCATTTTCTAATCTTCGGACGTTCTCTTTTAAACTGTTTTCTGTTCAGTAAAATACAAGGTGTCCAAAGTATAGAAATATACAATTATTAAAAAAAGAAAAATTATTCTGACGAAAAAAAAAAAAAAAAAAAAAAAAAAAAAAAAAAAAAAAAAAAAAAAAAAAAGTACTTAATCATCATAACACTGTTATATCCACCCGTTCCGAAAACACTTTCGACACATCAAAGAAGATAATAAGTGATATTTCTAAATATTTTTTCACCGCATCGAACTATTTGAACTTCTGTTAAATTCCTGTTACTATCATCCAATTGATGTAAGACACATATAAAAATTCTATCGGTGATCTATAACGGAAATAGCCTTTTCTTAAATATTACGTTCTTATCTCTCTATTATCAGCTTCGTCTACCGCGTCTCCCTGCTTTAAATTCAGATGTAAATGGGAATGAAAATATTTGGCTGCATTATACCGAATATGTTTTAAAGTTAGTGTAATTTTAATTATAAAAGAGAAAGGGAAACCTTGCAAATTCGTTTGAAATATTTGATCGTTCGGGTAAATTAGAATGGCGTGTGCAAAAAGATACTTCAAAAAGCACAGATGTTAAATAGAAAAATATTCCAATCACGATGATCATAATCACAAAAGTATGATAAAAGCTGCGTAATTTATTAACGCATAGCTCGAATGGCCTATAGTCTTTGACATCAGGTTATTCGTTTTTTCTCATGAGCTTTTCTATGTGCAAGATTAAAACGGTTTCGATCGCGGAAGAAAAATACGAACATGTCTAGAGTCTCGTCATTGAGACAACATTTAAATGAGCTTATTAGATAATGCATGTTCTATGAGCTACAACATTTCACAACGTTTCATTCTAGTTGGAGAAACTTCTACAGATAATCTCCTTTATCCATTTTGGAGGATAGTTTATTGACACATTATCCTTTTCGATCTCGTAATATCCTATCTGTGTGACTAAAGGAAAGAAATACAATTATAAAAAAGATCAAAATGTTTGAAAGTTGTGAAAAATTATTTTTTCAGTCGCAAACGATCATCTCCTTTTCGTAGCGTAAACGCATGCTATGGAACATCATGAATGATTATTATCCCACGATACATCTGATTGAAATGTATACATCAAATTATTTCTTATATCGTTAAAGATATAAAAATAATTTTAGAATAAAAATTCATTTAATTCAAAAGGGAAAATTGCAATTGAATTTTTCCATCTCCATTAGATAGAAACTTCAAGGTCAGCCTGATTATTTTCTAAATTTCGATTGAACTTATATTAAGTTGTATTTCGCAATAAATTCAAGCGAACAGATCTAATCGTAGATCGGCCCTTCCAGAGGCATTGCTATAAACAGTAGTCATAAATTTGCCACTATTTTCCGTCCTGGGAAGTGGTTCTCAAGCGTTGCGCCATTTGCCGCTGTACCGTTTGATCGAAAAACAATCAAGAATCGTTGGTTTAGACTAAACGTGATGGCTAATGCAGTTGAACTAGTTAATACCACGCGCTATTCGATCCGTTAAACCTTTCTCTAAAATTCATAATAAAATTGTTACGAGAAAACTAAAAATAGAATTGCGAGCTAAAATGATGTTAAAATACTCACGGACTAATGTTCAGTTCTATTCTTCAAACGCGTATTTTCTTTCGAAATAACATTCCCGTAATTAATCGTGTTCGATAACTGAACAACTAATCGAATGTACGCGTAGTACTTTATGTATACTATAGAATTAATCCGCAGAAAATGTAGCGCGCGCAGTTCCGCTTCTTGGCCCCAGTGGACATTGCAGTTCGTGTTAATACGTTAAACGCGGGAGTTCCCGATTTTCTTTCTTTTCAAATCTTTCCCCCTCTTCTTCCCGCTGAAGCGACCCTCGCGGCTACCCCCACCACACACGTTGCATGGCCGTCGAAACGAGCAAGAGAGCTAGCTAACGCATGCAGTAGCGGAGCTTCGCCGTTATTTTTGGATCGCTTCAGCGACTTCAAAGAGATAAAATTTTATCATCCCTCGAAAACGGGAACGCGACAAATACAACAAAAAGCATGCGCCACGAAATACGGGGCACCGTGCGACTAACAAACTACCGTTACCGTGAATGACGTTGCGGGAAAACGGATTCAAGTCGCGTCTCGTGACGAACGAAGGAAAGCAAACGGATTAGGTGATTGGTGTGGCCGACATGAATCTTAGCGGTGGTATAGTAACGTGTCTCACGCGATTCGATTTTTAATCGTCCTCCACGAACTTCGATACACGTGCGCGGAGGCATTTTTAATTTCGACATTTCATATCCAAATATCGCGTTAGTCGAATCTCCTAGTAACACGATAATAAATATGTCATCGTAACCTCCGAATAGCTCATTACCTTCGTTATCTGGAAATTTTCGTTATCGCGGAACCGGTCTTAACGGAATCTAGTTTACGTTACAGATATACAGTTTCGATCTTTCCAAATCGGAATATATATATTTTTGAGAAGGCATTTCTCGCATTATTTTGCTATTTTGGTAGTGCTATTTTCCGCAACAGCCTGGCCGAAAACTGTACACAGTTAATTGTTCGAGAGGAAAGTACACCGTTATAGAAAATTTCATAGAATTTCGATACCACGCACATCGTCTTAAAATTTCACTTGTTATCTTCGGATAATTATCTATTAAGCGCATGCGATCTATAAGACTATCCATTGCTCGAATATATCTTCAAACTCGGAAGATGAAAGAAGTTACTCCTATACAGTAAAAATTGTAAGTCTGAACGTTTTCTAAAGTAAAATGTCACGATACGAAATAACGAAGACTTAATTACACGTGCTTTTAAGGGTTGCCCAAGCAAAATTATATTAGGTGCCGCCACACTGTTCCTTAAATGTTTATTTTCGATAATGCAGTCGGGATCTATATGTCATGTCTATTGATTCACGGAACTGATTATAGGTTTAGCTATTAACCGTTGAACATTCATTAAGGCTATTAGGTATACAAATTAGGTGGCCACAGATGTACTTTATCGGAACACAACCACTCGTCAAAAATAGGCTGTGGAATACCATAAAACATTCGTTCCAAGATCTTACGTATTATGTGAAGCAAAATGAAAGATAACGTAAATCGCGTGTGCACTATATTTTGTTATATTGAACATTCAAATTGTGTATAGTTTCTCAATAACCAAAAGTTCCTCTAACGAAAATACGACTTCGTGATGTTTCGAATGCTTTTGGTAGTTTGTATTTTTCTACATTTTTTTAAGCCTATTATTGAACACAGGTTACGAATGCTAACAAAAATTTGTGAAAATATTTATTTTTGTAGAAATAATATTACGATACTTTTAGAAAAGATTAGAATAATTTCTTGATTTAATCGATGCAGGAAAATTGTTACTTCCACTCTTGTTCCTATGTTTCTTTCTTTTTTTACACTTAAATACAAAATTGCAAATCATATTTTGTGTGTACGTGTGTGTACGTATGTATGTGTGTGTGGGGAGCGCGCGCGCGAGAGCACGCACGCGTATGTTATTTAATATCGTGGATTTTATGACTGCAAAATGAAGGAAAACGTGCAAAACATTTTCCAATAAATACATATCCTACTTTTTCCATCGCGCATCATGCGATAGTCAGGGCAGAATTATTGAATTACTTTACAATTCAAATACCTATGTGTCCCTAACAGGACATTTCGTTCTTTGCCTGACAAATGATTTAGTTTTCTGTTACTACCTTAATATTTGTTTTAAATTATAATTTAAGATAAGTAGTTTTAAAAATAAGTTGAACATGCAGCATGATCAATAAATGAGATTGTTTATGAAAATATCTTTTTTTCTTGCTCCCCTATCTTTCATTTTCACCAAATCATTAAAATAATTTGTTGGAAAAAAGGAAAAGAATGTCTGCATGTCGTCTGAGAACAAAATTCAAATCCTGCGTATCGTGCAGCATTAACATTCGTTGACTGAAGGTAAGATACACTGCAGAAGGAACTAAACACGGCAATATCATATTTGCTGACAATGCAACAACAAAATTGACAGCGAAGACCGTCGTGTCAGCTTATATAAAATTTGTTGTACAAACAAATTTCTATATTCTATCGAAAATATAAATTCAAATTTTTCCCCAAACCAAATTATGCAGTCACGTGACCAATTGAAACATAACATAGTTTGAAATAAAAAATTTTATCAGACTATATCTACAATTTAATTCGTAGAAATTAATTCGAACTTTTTACTATTTTTATTGCTTCTCTTTTAATACTCAGCTCGTTATGTTTAAATAAAATTCATTAATTTTAATATCATATACGAAATGTAACCTTCCCTTTATAATTATAAAGAATATTATTACTCGTGACAATGAAACAACATTACTGTAATTGCATGTAACCATCGTATATCATTGCATTACATCATAAGTAAATGAATTGTACATACCTTCTCCTGTGTCCGATTCCACACAATTACGCTGTGCCCACTGTTGATCAGGTTTTTTACGATGCCGCTTCCCATGATTCCCAAACCAAGGAATCCAAATTTCAAGGTTGATGGAAGGATGTTTTTTTCTTTAAGCGTTTGTGACAATGTTTCCACGTCCAAAGGCGGTGTCACCTGTCGTGTTAAGTAGTAACATATTAACAATTAATTTAGTTTTGCTTTAATTAAAAAACAACGCATCAAAGGTAATTGCAAAAATAAAAATAAATGACCATGACTATATTTTTCAATTAAAAAAAGAACTAAATTTATTGAAGGTAGGAATAAATGTAATATTAATTTAATAAATTTAATAAAGACAGAAAGGATGAATTTATGCTATTAAATCAACAGTTGACATCAGTACATTTTTGTAAAATTTTGCAATCTCGTTAATATTCCTTTATAGATATATAGTTGCAATAGTTTATCAATAAAAATTCATTCATACATATTTTAAAAGCTATGCTATTTTATAAAAATGAGATACAATCTTATTCTGTAATTTAAAAATGTGGGTGGAATATTTATAATCTATATTAAATAATATTAATTTGATATTGATGGAAAGGAAATAAAAAAGGCACAATGTTGTCGTTGTTTATTTATTTACATGAATAGGTAAAAGTTGATGGAATTTAATACCCAAAAAAGAGTAAGTTCCTGTTCCTAGTAAATGTTCAGATAAAAATATTTAACACAAGATATTTTGAATTTACTGCTTCAAATTAAACTATTTAATTTTCTTTCATATTGATAATAGACAAACGATATCATAAGCAAAAATTTTTTCAAGAAAGATACTTTTTGTATATGTTAATAATATGAAATACTAATATGTAAAATAAAATATACTTACAGGTCTAGCAATATTTGCGGGCCTGTTAAGAAGAGTTGATCCTGATTTCCTGAGTGGTGTTGAATGATTTAATGCTGGACTAATGCTGCCAACCCTATTACTGTTACTTGTACTTGATTCTCTTCGCTGTTTTTTGGCAGGACGACGAGCATCACTTGCACTAGAGTCCAATCTTTTAGTTTTTGGTGTTTCCTAAACCAATAATTTTATGTCATATTTTATGTTACATACCAATTATGGAATATGACATTTTACATTGATACTAATCACAGTATTTGTTAAATTTGTTCTATTATTCCAATCCATTAAAATGTATGTTTCAACCAAACTGTTTACTATAATCTATAATATAAACCTAACCTTACGAGGTTTAGGTGTTTTTACAATATTCTTCTTCTCAGATATACTTTCTTCTTTAAGTCTGTCGAACAAGGAGTCTGGATCTAAGCCATCTTCAAATACCTAAAGCAAATAACATTATTATAGTTAATAATTTTCATTATACTTAATAATTTTTTATATATTACTATTTCTTATTATATATTGTATTAAGAAATAATAAGAAATAACGAGTACAAAATATTAAAAAAATATATGATTTTTCAATCATTGGCAATATATTGTCAATGCATTAAATAACTTTTATTTAATTTATATAACTTACCTCTCCATTAGCAATAAATTCCTCTATTGCTTCTACTGCATCTTTAAATGCACCAGATTTACTAGACTTTACAAGAGTATCTTTGTATTCTAGATATGGTTTTATATTAGATTCCTCTATCCATGCGCTATAAGAAATATCCTTTTTAAATTTTAAAAATCAAGATATTATAAAACATGAAAAAATAATAACTTCTTCCAAACTTACTAATTATTTGTTCCAAAGAAGAAAATACACTGAACTGGCCCCTTCTTAGTATTTGTTGGTTTCTTTAAGTCCTTTGAAGGATTAGACACCTTAAGATGCCATGGAGAAATTATTAGATATATAATAAAAATTACATATTCTCCATGTTAAATAATAAAAGCAAAATATCATATTGTGAAAAGAGGAATATTAAGGATACTCATATATTCATATTATTATATTTCATATTTCATAGAAAACTAAAATCAATCAAAAAGAAGTCATAAACAAAAACTAAATCTTTTTATTTAATAGATCAATTGGGTTTATTTATGATACTACATTTATAATACCAAATGAAATACTTTAATATAGATAAGTAAATATTAAATGCATCAGTAATTTTAATTTATACGGGAACGCGACAAATACAACAAAAAGCATGCGCCACGAAATACGGGGCACCGTGCGACTAACAAACTACCGTTACCGTGAATGACGTTGCGGGAAAACGGATTCAAGTCGCGTCTCGTGACGAACGAAGGAAAGCAAACGGATTAGGTGATTGGTGTGGCCGACATGAATCTTAGCGGTGGTATAGTAACGTGTCTCACGCGATTCGATTTTTAATCGTCCTCCACGAACTTCGATACACGTGCGCGGAGGCATTTTTAATTTCGACATTTCATATCCAAATATCGCGTTAGTCGAATCTCCTAGTAACACGATAATAAATATGTCATCGTAACCTCCGAATAGCTCATTACCTTCGTTATCTGGAAATTTTCGTTATCGCGGAACCGGTCTTAACGGAATCTAGTTTACGTTACAGATATACAGTTTCGATCTTTCCAAATCGGAATATATATATTTTTGAGAAGGCATTTCTCGCATTATTTTGCTATTTTGGTAGTGCTATTTTCCGCAACAGCCTGGCCGAAAACTGTACACAGTTAATTGTTCGAGAGGAAAGTACACCGTTATAGAAAATTTCATAGAATTTCGATACCACGCACATCGTCTTAAAATTTCACTTGTTATCTTCGGATAATTATCTATTAAGCGCATGCGATCTATAAGACTATCCATTGCTCGAATATATCTTCAAACTCGGAAGATGAAAGAAGTTACTCCTATACAGTAAAAATTGTAAGTCTGAACGTTTTCTAAAGTAAAATGTCACGATACGAAATAACGAAGACTTAATTACACGTGCTTTTAAGGGTTGCCCAAGCAAAATTATATTAGGTGCCGCCACACTGTTCCTTAAATGTTTATTTTCGATAATGCAGTCGGGATCTATATGTCATGTCTATTGATTCACGGAACTGATTATAGGTTTAGCTATTAACCGTTGAACATTCATTAAGGCTATTAGGTATACAAATTAGGTGGCCACAGATGTACTTTATCGGAACACAACCACTCGTCAAAAATAGGCTGTGGAATACCATAAAACATTCGTTCCAAGATCTTACGTATTATGTGAAGCAAAATGAAAGATAACGTAAATCGCGTGTGCACTATATTTTGTTATATTGAACATTCAAATTGTGTATAGTTTCTCAATAACCAAAAGTTCCTCTAACGAAAATACGACTTCGTGATGTTTCGAATGCTTTTGGTAGTTTGTATTTTTCTACATTTTTTTAAGCCTATTATTGAACACAGGTTACGAATGCTAACAAAAATTTGTGAAAATATTTATTTTTGTAGAAATAATATTACGATACTTTTAGAAAAGATTAGAATAATTTCTTGATTTAATCGATGCAGGAAAATTGTTACTTCCACTCTTGTTCCTATGTTTCTTTCTTTTTTTACACTTAAATACAAAATTGCAAATCATATTTTGTGTGTACGTGTGTGTACGTATGTATGTGTGTGTGGGGAGCGCGCGCGCGAGAGCACGCACGCGTATGTTATTTAATATCGTGGATTTTATGACTGCAAAATGAAGGAAAACGTGCAAAACATTTTCCAATAAATACATATCCTACTTTTTCCATCGCGCATCATGCGATAGTCAGGGCAGAATTATTGAATTACTTTACAATTCAAATACCTATGTGTCCCTAACAGGACATTTCGTTCTTTGCCTGACAAATGATTTAGTTTTCTGTTACTACCTTAATATTTGTTTTAAATTATAATTTAAGATAAGTAGTTTTAAAAATAAGTTGAACATGCAGCATGATCAATAAATGAGATTGTTTATGAAAATATCTTTTTTTCTTGCTCCCCTATCTTTCATTTTCACCAAATCATTAAAATAATTTGTTGGAAAAAAGGAAAAGAATGTCTGCATGTCGTCTGAGAACAAAATTCAAATCCTGCGTATCGTGCAGCATTAACATTCGTTGACTGAAGGTAAGATACACTGCAGAAGGAACTAAACACGGCAATATCATATTTGCTGACAATGCAACAACAAAATTGACAGCGAAGACCGTCGTGTCAGCTTATATAAAATTTGTTGTACAAACAAATTTCTATATTCTATCGAAAATATAAATTCAAATTTTTCCCCAAACCAAATTATGCAGTCACGTGACCAATTGAAACATAACATAGTTTGAAATAAAAAATTTTATCAGACTATATCTACAATTTAATTCGTAGAAATTAATTCGAACTTTTTACTATTTTTATTGCTTCTCTTTTAATACTCAGCTCGTTATGTTTAAATAAAATTCATTAATTTTAATATCATATACGAAATGTAACCTTCCCTTTATAATTATAAAGAATATTATTACTCGTGACAATGAAACAACATTACTGTAATTGCATGTAACCATCGTATATCATTGCATTACATCATAAGTAAATGAATTGTACATACCTTCTCCTGTGTCCGATTCCACACAATTACGCTGTGCCCACTGTTGATCAGGTTTTTTACGATGCCGCTTCCCATGATTCCCAAACCAAGGAATCCAAATTTCAAGGTTGATGGAAGGATGTTTTTTTCTTTAAGCGTTTGTGACAATGTTTCCACGTCCAAAGGCGGTGTCACCTGTCGTGTTAAGTAGTAACATATTAACAATTAATTTAGTTTTGCTTTAATTAAAAAACAACGCATCAAAGGTAATTGCAAAAATAAAAATAAATGACCATGACTATATTTTTCAATTAAAAAAAGAACTAAATTTATTGAAGGTAGGAATAAATGTAATATTAATTTAATAAATTTAATAAAGACAGAAAGGATGAATTTATGCTATTAAATCAACAGTTGACATCAGTACATTTTTGTAAAATTTTGCAATCTCGTTAATATTCCTTTATAGATATATAGTTGCAATAGTTTATCAATAAAAATTCATTCATACATATTTTAAAAGCTATGCTATTTTATAAAAATGAGATACAATCTTATTCTGTAATTTAAAAATGTGGGTGGAATATTTATAATCTATATTAAATAATATTAATTTGATATTGATGGAAAGGAAATAAAAAAGGCACAATGTTGTCGTTGTTTATTTATTTACATGAATAGGTAAAAGTTGATGGAATTTAATACCCAAAAAAGAGTAAGTTCCTGTTCCTAGTAAATGTTCAGATAAAAATATTTAACACAAGATATTTTGAATTTACTGCTTCAAATTAAACTATTTAATTTTCTTTCATATTGATAATAGACAAACGATATCATAAGCAAAAATTTTTTCAAGAAAGATACTTTTTGTATATGTTAATAATATGAAATACTAATATGTAAAATAAAATATACTTACAGGTCTAGCAATATTTGCGGGCCTGTTAAGAAGAGTTGATCCTGATTTCCTGAGTGGTGTTGAATGATTTAATGCTGGACTAATGCTGCCAACCCTATTACTGTTACTTGTACTTGATTCTCTTCGCTGTTTTTTGGCAGGACGACGAGCATCACTTGCACTAGAGTCCAATCTTTTAGTTTTTGGTGTTTCCTAAACCAATAATTTTATGTCATATTTTATGTTACATACCAATTATGGAATATGACATTTTACATTGATACTAATCACAGTATTTGTTAAATTTGTTCTATTATTCCAATCCATTAAAATGTATGTTTCAACCAAACTGTTTACTATAATCTATAATATAAACCTAACCTTACGAGGTTTAGGTGTTTTTACAATATTCTTCTTCTCAGATATACTTTCTTCTTTAAGTCTGTCGAACAAGGAGTCTGGATCTAAGCCATCTTCAAATACCTAAAGCAAATAACATTATTATAGTTAATAATTTTCATTATACTTAATAATTTTTTATATATTACTATTTCTTATTATATATTGTATTAAGAAATAATAAGAAATAACGAGTACAAAATATTAAAAAAATATATGATTTTTCAATCATTGGCAATATATTGTCAATGCATTAAATAACTTTTATTTAATTTATATAACTTACCTCTCCATTAGCAATAAATTCCTCTATTGCTTCTACTGCATCTTTAAATGCACCAGATTTACTAGACTTTACAAGAGTATCTTTGTATTCTAGATATGGTTTTATATTAGATTCCTCTATCCATGCGCTATAAGAAATATCCTTTATAAGTTTTAAAAATCAAGATATTATAAAACATGAAAAAATAATAACTTCTTCCAAACTTACTAATTATTTGTTCCAAAGAAGAAAATACACTGAACTGGCCCCTTCTTAGTATTTGTTGGTTTCTTTAAGTCCTTTGAAGGATTAGACACCTTAAGATGCCATGGAGAAATTATTAGATATATAATAAAAATTACATATTCTCCATGTTAAATAATAAAAGCAAAATATCATATTGTGAAAAGAGGAATATTAAGGATACTCATATATTCATATTATTATATTTCATATTTCATAGAAAACTAAAATCAATCAAAAAGAAGTCATAAACAAAAACTAAATCTTTTTATTTAATAGATCAATTGGGTTTATTTATGATACTACATTTATAATACCAAATGAAATACTTTAATATAGATAAGTAAATATTAAATGCATCAGTAATTTTAATTTAAATGATTGAAATAATATTATATATAGATAAAAATCAAATAATTTAATAGCTTGAAACTTTATTCGAGAAGAATACGCAAATAAAAAATAAAAAATAAATTATTATAAATAAATATATAATTCATGATCATATATGGTATGATTTAATTCATTTATAAATAAAGAAAATTATAATTAACGCGCGAATATTTTATAAATACTGATCTCACGACAAAATCAAAATCCTTTTTCTTATAAAAAAATAAATGATTTGAACAACAATTGCTTAATTGTACGTAATGTAAACATGTAAGTTTTGGTTTATCTATGAATATAGTGGCTAAAGTTATGAAATGGCAGAATATAATTTAGGTTATATTTTCATAGTCTGCGCGCCAATTTAAATTTGAAGGTCGTATGCGGCGGGAGATTGTAACGATGAGAAATGGTAGCGTTAATATTGAATAAAATATATCAATTTACGATGCTACGATATACAGTTGAGAAAAATTAAATGGCACTCGAAATGTTCCCGCCAAATGTGATGATCGCGTTTGACTTCGTGGCGCGTACAACCAAGCAAAGTGTAGTTAACATAGAACCGTTAGTAGTTAACTCAGACTTACCCGACCTGGCCAAGGCGAAAATCCTTTCATCTTCGCCCTGAAATCCATAAAGACATCGATTAATAATCACTGCCATTTGCATTTCACTATTTTTATTACAAACATTCATTGATTAACACGTAATGATTACACACCATACAAGATCACCCAGTTTGAATACCTCCGACATAATAATACCTCCTTACTTTTCTCACAATCGGCAAGCGACTTTTTGTGCATGACGACGTGATCCAAATACCCCCTCCAACGCACTTGATTCAAATGAATATCTCGTTCTCATTTATTCGCTTACTTTGCAAAATAAACTGCATAAATATATATTTATTCATTATTTTAATCAAATACATTACTTTTTGTACAAATAACAATATCAAAATAGTATTAATTTGTAATTACTTACTTCCGGTAACAAGAAAAATTCTGATTTGTTAGATTACCGTCCTACAACCCTATTTTCAATGTCATTGCGTGAACAACCAATCAGAATGTGATTTCAAAATTATTAAACTTTTACCTAAAGTTTGAAATAAATACGTAAATTGTTATTTAATAATGAAAATATAAATTTTATATTAATGAAAGAAATATTTTTTAATAAATAACTGAAAAACATTAATTGGTTGAAAATGGTAACAGAAATGATAGACGTGAAAGTTTAAGAAGATCTATGTTCACGGCGATACAGCCCTGCCAGCTGTCAGCTATCGATTGTAAGAACTTTTGCTGCCTTAGAAAGCAGCATTACGTACAAAAACAGTATTTTTAATTTGTTCTGCGTAACCAAAATAATTTACTCGCGCTTCGTATAAATTTCACCCGGAATGGATAGTAGTATTCATTACAATATGGTATGTTTCATAAATGATGCTGATCGTAATAAATATTCTTCGTGTGCAATATTTTAAAGGTACTAATGAACAATTTACGATTTGTCTCCAATTGCCAAAGTGTCTTTTATTTCATAAATATATTTTATGTACGTAAAATAATGTTCCTATGTATTATAATATGAGCTATGCACAAATACTGACGTGCAAATATCGATAAAAACATTGTTCGAATGTCGTTTGTTTCTTTAGAGTAACTTCACATGAAAAATTAAATAAAATAAAAACAACTCTCACTTTGTTATATTATTTTAATTTCCTTAACATTGAATATTGATAATATGTATATTGTTTGTGTTGAAAACATAAGAATCATATGATTTGTTCAAATACTTGAAGTTCTTTATTGATGTTAAATATTAAACAGTGTTTATAATATAATTTTAGCCCTCACAAACAAACAGTAATTCAAATGGAGAATCATCGTCTCAAAATGAAATACCTACATTAACTGTGTCTCTACCAGTTATGCAAAATGACATAATTAATTCAGGGAATATAGCTGCAGCACAAACTTCAATTGAAAATCGAATGGTATGATGTAAATTTGTATCACATAGTTGAAAATTGTTATTATTAAGCAAATTATTATTGCAGACTGAAGGAGAAGAAATCCCTCCTCCAAAGGCAGATTTTTCAGCTCCACCACCATACGAAGTAGCCACAAAATTACCTAGTTATGAAGAAGTTCAACGTGAAAAAACATTACAAGGGGAACCTTGTCCTCAAATCCACATGGTAATTAATTTTACAGAATTATGTAATTATTACTAATTAATAGTTTCTAAAAATTAAGTAAATGTTGTACAAATATATATTATAAAATTATACTTACAAAACTTTTATAGCCTGAAAATATTAGAACACCACCAAGGCCTTTAACAATTCTGGCTATAGATACTGAAGCAGCTGAGGGAGATCCAGAAAGTGGTTTACTTGGCACTGATTTTATGTTCTTTATAGGATTTTTGGGTAAGTTATGTATTTGATTATTTTACCATGTACTACTCTAACAAATAAATATATTTTTATAGTTGCATTTTTGTTCAATTGGATTGGATTTCTATTTTTGTTGTGTTTCTGTCACACAATTGCATCTCGATATGGAGCATTAGCTGGCTTTGGTTTATCTTTGACAAAATGGACATTAATTGTTAAACATTCCACCGATCTTGCGTCACGTGAAAATTCATGGCTATGGTGGGTGATAATGGGATTTGGTTAGTACTTTGTTATTGACATTAATCTTAAATACTTGTACTATTAATATATGTTACATTTATTTTTCTAGGAGTTTTGATTTGTGCACGAGCTCTTGTTCAATATGTGAACATTAAACGTGGTTGGAGACTATTACCTGGAAGTGCTCAGGAACGCTTACTCTTTTTTTATTAACTCATTAAATCTGCACGTTTATCTAACTTGGCTTTAGAACAAACAGCATTTCTATCTGGGGTTGTATTTGTACAATATATAATCTACACCCTTTAAAAATATTACTTTATATTGGCTACATACTATTCTATTTACTAGAAAAAAAATTGAAGTTATTAAGACTATTTGCCAAATTTGCTTATATATGAGATATATAAGGCAAGGTGAAAACAGAAATAAGATCATTTTTGCACACTATTTTATGTATTAGTGTCACATAGATAAAATAAAATGTAAATTTTTATTGCTCAAATAGTATGGACAATGCTTTAATGTGAAATATTGTTAATTTACTCATTGTTCATTTAAATACGAATTGCTTCGTAAATCTAGCATATGTAAGTTTCTTATAAAATTGGAGTTGAGTAAAAAAAATTCATTTTGGAAGGGAAGGCATGTAATCATTGTTCTTAGACAGGTATTGAAGTATAAAAGTTCTAATAGTGATATTGTGTAATACTATTGTGCTAGTGCTAGATACGAGCTTTTAGAATTTTGATTATATATGATCTATATACTGATAATCTGAATTGCTTGGTTGTATATTACTATAATTTATAGAGTATATATATATCTGTGTATATGTACACATACATAAATGTATACAAAAATTACTGCGAATCTATATACATTATATGTTATACTGTCAGAAACTTCATTGTTATATACTTATTACAACAATATAAAAAGCTAATATGTCTTATATTTTTTTATCCATAATTATGTAAATATATACTTTCATATTAGTTTTGATAATTGAAATTGTTATAAAACATACTAATATAAAAAATACATAATATAATTGATATTTAAGTATAGTTAGATGTGATTAATTATTTTTTTATATATAAAAATTTCCTTCCTCTATATATTACATGAATAAGGTATTGACATGAAAGGTCCTATGGTGTAATGGTTAGCACTCTGGACTCTGAATCCAGCGATCCGAGTTCAAATCTCGGTGGGACCTTGGGACACCATATTTTTGACGCTACATTTATATAATTTTTTTTTTTTTATAAAATTTTGCGTGATATCAGAATACTATTTTATAATGAGAGATTCCTATATTTATTATTTAAAATTGAAAAAGACTAATATTAAAAATTAACAAACAGGACAATACCACAGACAAAGTGTAGAATAGATCTAACATGGTATGGACTTTGGGAGCCTAAAATAGAGCAGAGTTATAATTCTACTTTTTCTCGCATGTAATATTTAAAAAAGTAAGAATGTTCTTTTAAATAGATTATGTTAAAAACTAATGTTCTGAGAATGCAAATAGCCTTTTTATACAAATGTATAATATCTTTTTGTTGGAGATTTTGTATTACACAATGTTAAATAGTAATTTTTTTTTTCTAATACAGATTTTTATTTTTTACATTCAAAGTTAGACTATCTTTCACATATTTAGTTACAATTTTATTGATTTCAATTCATTAGAAGCAACTAAATCACTGTTAGTTTTTACAGTCGGTATTTCAGTTTGTAAAACGTAATATCTCATAAGATGTTAATTCTGTGTTATCGTTCGTTTGTGGTATTGGGGTTATTGAACAAACAAGAATTTAAAACTTTATTTCATGCATGGGTATATATTAAATAAACTATGGAAGACTCATCAAGGAATCAAAACAGTGACTGTAGAAATAATCCAATCGTGTTTTTAGATATAACAATTGAATCAGAAAAAGGTAATGTACTGAAATTATAATTGTGAAGGCATATAAGTCAAATTTCAGCTTTCAGTGTATGTATTATTGTTCTTTTTTTACATTTCATTTCATTAGAAATTTAAAAATAATTTATATGATACTATGATACAGTTGGAAGAGTTGTGATAGAGCTTTTTAAAGATGTTGTACCTCGAACAGCAGAAAATTTTCGTGCATTATGTACTGGAGAAAAAGGTATTGGTATTAATGGTAAAAAGTTACATTACAAGGGATCAACATTTCATAAAGGTATATCAAAAACGATTAATGTTTCCTAAAGATATTGGAAAATATAATATAGTTAGTGAGAAAGTTTTTTTATGATTCAGTGCTATCACAGTTTATGATCCAAGGTGGAGATATAATAAATTTTGATGGAACAAGTGGAGAAAGTATATATGGAACACAATTTGAGGATGAAAATTTTAAACTTTCTCATTCATCAGGAGGATTATTAAGCATGGTAAATAAGGGTTATCCAAATAGCAACAGCTCTCAGTTTATAATTACTACTTCAGCCACTACACATTTAGATAATATCAATGTAGTATTTGGTAAGGTTTTAAAAGGAATGGGAGTAGTATTAGAAGTATCTCAAATTATGACAATTAAAGATATACCAGTTAAGGTTAGTATGTACTTTATATAATTTTCTTTGTATTTAGATTAGTTTAGTAATAATTACCCTTTATTGTAGAAAATATATATAATTGATTGTGGTGAATTGAAACAAAATCAAAATTGGGGTGTGGAAGAGAGTGATGATACGGAAGATGTGTTTACTCCATGGCCAGAAGATTGGGATTATTTCACAGAAGTTAAAGAAATTGATGTAAGAACTTCTGTTATAGGTATATATTTGTTACAAAAGTGTTTTCTTTTTTTATAAACATTTATGGATACTTTTAGTGCAACTATGTGATAGAAGTTATTCGAAAGATAAAGGATTCAGGAAATTATTATTTTTTACAAAAAAATTATGTAGATGCAGAAAGAAAATATAAAAAAGCATTACGCTATTATAAGTGGATGATTAAAACTATGGATGCACCAGATTCTTCTAGTGAACTAATAATGAATACCAAAGTGACTATATTACTTAATTTTGCAGCTGTTAAACTGAAAGAAAAAGAGTACCGTGAAGTTTTAAAGCTTTGTTCAGAGGTAAGATTAAATGGTATATTGTATATGTTTTGAGTTACTATCTAATAATAATTTTATATTTAGGTTTTAGAATTAAATAAAAACAACAGTAAAGCATTATTTCGTAGAAGTCAGGCATACATGGGACTAAATGAATATGATTTAGGTTTAGCAGATTTGAAACACGCATTATTAGTATCTCCTAATAATAAGGATATTTTACTAGAAATTGATAAAGTTAAAAAAGTTATGAATTCATATTTAGCTATTGAAAAAGCTTCTTGTCAAAGAATGTTTAAATAAAAACAAAATATTTTATAAAAAACTGTGAAAATATAAAATTTTTTATATATATTTTAAATTAAAAATAATTTATGTAAATTTATCTTTATATATAATGTTAATATTTTTAACAAACATAAAATACTTCTATGCTAATCGAAATTATTAAAAATTTTTTTGTATAAAATAGTATCAAATTTAAAAATAATATACTAATAAATACTTTTTATTATTTTTTTTATATTTATTTTGATTCAAGCAGTTTCATTATTCAATAACAGTTTATGTAAAGTGCACAGAGAAAAACAAAAACAATATTGCAATCATGTATGTTGAAAATATTGTGAGTATTGTTCTGTTAAAAATATATTATTTTGCATACATTTTGTTAAAAGTTAGTAAATATGAAAGGAACATGTGAAGCATGTTTATATTACATCAAGTATTTTATATAGTAATTTCTGCTTTTACAAATGCGATTGCATATTTTTTGTCATAATTTAAAGTGAAGCATTCCAATACAAAATTTCAAGGAGTAAAAAAGTAAACGTACTGAATAGATAATATACACATGTCAATTATATAAAAGTAAATATTATTGTAAACATCTATTTAATGTATACGACTTATTTAGTTAACATTTATGTTAAATTCTTAACAATTTTGAGCATTAAAGTGCCTTATATGACACACTTATAGAAGTATGTCACAAAATAAGTATTAAGAGTTTTAGTAGAAGCTCACATATAGTTTCTTTCATTTTAATGATATTGTGATATCAGTAGCGATTTATTGTATTGAAATTTTTATATGAAATGTTTTCAATAGTAAAACTCAAGTAATATACACACATAAAAAAATTATTACAGCGCTTTTTCTTATAAACAAAAACTCACATTTTTTAACAATTACTTATTTTCGTTGAAAGATTTTATTTGTTTTAATAACACTGTATATCTATGTAACAAGTTTTAGTTAATATCTACAGCAATTATATGTAGGAGTTTTTGCAGTGACTAGATTAAAAATGTTTTCATTATTATTTATATTTTGAAGTGATAATAATTTTTTTCTAAGGTTTATAGTCTTCAATAAATAAATAAATAAATAAGAAAATAAATACATAAAAATAATAGTTTTCTAAATAACATTATTCAAGACATTTTTTTAGTAAAACTTAAAAATTTTCCGTTATTTTATGAGGAATGTACTCATATATCAAAATTCTCTTTTGTGTCCTTATAAATATTTCAATCTGAGAATTGACAAGTATAACATTGAACTTCATGACCGTTTCTCCTGTACAATATTTCTATGATGGTAAAGAAGGAGCAAAGCTTTCTGTGAAACATATAACATCCTTAATACACACTTTATACATGAGCAAAATTTTTCAAAAGCCAGATATGTGGACGGAAGAATTTCAAAATTGCTTCAATGGCCACAATATACAATACATAATGAATTAACATAATGACATTGCTTTTTAAAATTGTATCTTTTATATGTATTTTATAATTTTTTTTTAATTTAATGAGTCTGATTTTGAAATGTGAGAGACATATGTAATTAAAAGCATTAAATTTTGTTACCTGGATATAATTAAGACTAATCTCTCAACTTATGTACAATGAGTATCTTTTGTCAAAAATGTATTATTGTTATTTATATATTAGACTAATCATTGAAATTCAAATATGTTTCTTATTATTGTTATTTGAGGCTTTTAACTTTGCACCTTCATTCTTTTTGTTATTGTTTTTTGTATGCCTTGTCAAATTAAAATTATTCTCTTTCAACTTCTTCTGAATTATTTTCCTTTTCCAAATTTGTGCAATTTTCTGTTGTAATTTCTGTTTCAATTAAATTGTGTAATTCTTTACATAGTGTTTCTTCACAAACTTCACCATTTATGACAGCATTTTCGATTACATCATACTCGTTTTTTGTATCATGTTCCTTAAAATCAGGTTCTATAATCTCTTCACAACTTTTAAACATGTCAGGATGTTCGTTTGAATTCAGTAATTCTGGATTCTCATTAGAGTTTAAGATGTCAGTATTAACTTCATCGTCTGTCGTATCAGTAGACTGAGAGACTTTTTTTAATACACTATCGATTAAATTAGATGCAAAACTTTTATTCTCATTCCCTTCGTGAATTGTTTGATGAATCGGTAATGTCTGCGGTCTATGTGGTCGTGCATAAGGAAACATATATTCTTCGCCTGCTGGAGTATGAACAGCTGATATTTCCGTTTGAGTTGCAACACCATTATCAATAAGATTGGATTTTGATTGCATATTCGACATGCATCGTTTTATTTCTGACATAGAGTCTTGTAATTGTTGAACCTAACCACATATCATATTTAAAAAAAAATAGGAATCTTATTAATATTTTAAAGCCCATTACAAAAATAAAACTCATATTTTACCTGAGTATGCAACAGATTACATGTTTGTGCTAAATTAGTTACAACATCTACATTCTGTGCAATATTTTCATTGTCACTGTTTGTAGAATCTCGATTAGTAGGTTGTAAACTAACAACCTTTTTCCACAATGCATTAATTGCTTGCATTTGTAATAATTGTAGTTTATGTTCACTTTCTAATGCAGTTCTAGTGGCTTCCATATCAGTAGATAATTTCCTAAGAGATGAAAAATTTGTATGATATTTTGAAAAAGATATTATATTTATTTAATGAGAAGATGAAAACCATACTGGATATACTTGTTTGTTCTTATCATTTCAATAGTCTTTAGTATAGTTGTTGCTTTTTTGTTAAGATTTCTAGTATGATATCCTCTCCACATTCTTTGAATACATATTGCTGCTTTTTCAGCTTCATCTTGATCTATTTTTAAGGAAGGTAAAATCATTAGGCTCTGAAAATATCCTATATGTATACTTACTTAATGAAAAAAATAGAATTACCTTTATTATCTTCCTGTCTTCTTTGAATAGCTCTATGTCGAATGCTATCTAATTTTGCTTGACATACTTCACTATCTTCATCACTACTTTGGGTAGCATTATCTGCATCACCATCTCCATTTTTTTTAATAACGCTACTTTTAATTTTATCGTTTGCACTCTTTGGCCTTTGTACATTTCTGCCTAAATTTGGTGAGTTTTTTGTATTTCGTTTTGCTGGCAATGTTTTGCTCTGAACGTAATTATTGATTTTCACACTATGGGGGCATTTATTACTAGTATTTGTAATAATAGGTTTAGCAATATTTGGTTTTCCAAGAGCACAATTTGATGCTGAATTACTTTTTACAAGTGCATTTGCTTTTATAGAAGTAAGATTTGTTTTTGCCATTGGATTTACTGTATTTATTATAGGAATAGCTTTGCTATCTCCATCAGAAGTAGGTTTGCTTGGCATTGTAATTTGACATGGTGATGTTAATTTACTTGGTGGAGTTTTTGCTAAAACTCTGGAAAGACCAGACGGTGGGCGAAAATCTGGACTCATTAAAGACTCTGGAACTGGTACTAATTTTGTTGCAGCTTGTAGAGGGCTAGATGTTTCTGCAAACCAAATCTAATTAATAAACGAAAATTAATGACATTTATTACTTACCTTCTGTATCTTGTGAAACAATAGTATTTGTTTTGTTATTTAGAGTACCACAAAGCATGTTTGGGTCCAAACTTTGAGTCATCAATGATTCCTGATCTTCAGTTAATAAAGTATGGCATGAAGATACTATAGCATCAGTGTGACAACTGGATATCATTCTATCTGGTGATCTTATTCGTAATGAATTTCTTGATGAACCTAGTAAAATATCATCTAGCTTATACTTACATAGATAGTGAACTTTATATATTGTCATATATTTAATTGTATTTGAATTCTTTATGACTAACTTCAATAGCAGAAGCATGCAAATAATATTTGACTAAACATAAACAGTATAAAAATTGTGAACTATGTGAAATATATTTCCAAATCGTCAAATGCTAATTTGCTAAACAAATTTTCTAATTAGCATCATTATTGCAACACTGCTGTTTTTTCATTCTCCAAAGTCATTTGCGCTATAAGCTTAAAAACGTAATCGCTTAAAAACGTACTATATACTAGGCACAGAAGATATAAACATGTGTATTAATCCAAGATAAAATTTGTTCATATTGTATAGTATTATATTTTCGTTGTTACTTAATCTTGAATCTTAATATTTTTAGAGAATAGAAGTTATTTATCTAAGATTTTTACACATGGTTATAATGCAGTTATAACCGTGTATGATTAACTTTCATCTTGACTTTGGATACCTTTACAAGGCGAATGGCACACACAGTACTTTGCTTCATAAAATTTTGGTGATTGTAAGCATTTATCTTCATAGTATGTCAACATTGGCGCAACTAGAGAAAACATATTATAACTAGAACATATAGATGCATGACGACTGGAAAGTGTACATCACTACTAGTCCACGTTTTATAAATATAACAAGAAAAATTGTACAAAAGTTTTTATTATACTTGCAACGATAATGAACGAAATATAGGATTAATTAACTCACTGGCACGTCTAGGAGAACCTGTCCTGTTATGACTAAGTCTACGCCTAGTAGCGGGAGAAGGACTCATTCCGACGCTACTTAAGCTGTGCACACTTCCAGTATCACTTTGTTGATTTAATTGTTGCTGATGATGTTGTGCTTTACTCAAAATCAGCCTAAGCTTCCTGTCAGTTTCATTTTCTAGGGATTCACCAGAAAGTGGGCAAACAGATGCTAAATACTGTGCAAGCAGTGCATGTTCGCCAACACGGAATTGTCTACCGCGTCCCTGAGAATATAGCCACTCTGCTTTTAAACTGAGTGGCCATCATATCAAGTAAATTTTAATACTTTAAACTGAATAACAGACTATATATTAAATGACATATGAAATAACTAATGTATCTAAAAAGACACCCACCTTTCAATAGGATCAACAGGATAGCCATCAATTGATTTCAAGCTCATACACCAATTGATAACAAAAGGTCGATAGTCAAAACCACTATAAGCTATTTGTTAAGAAGCTATAGCTGTAAATCTACAGTTAGTATGAATGTTTCAATTTTATATCTAGTTTTCTACAAGCATATTTTATCGATAAAGAATAATTCTATATAACATCAAGAGTGATTAGAAAATGTTTTATAAAATTACTTCTGCAATGTACCACTAACTGACTTCTAAAATCTAAGTGAAAATATTAACTTAAATTATAAAATTATAAAAAGGATACATACTGTTACCTGTCATACTGACACATGGGTTATTAGCAATTGAAAAATTGACTACATTTTTTAAATTAGCTAGATGTGACATTTCATTCAAATCAGTGATGTTATTATTTGCCAATGTAAATGTTTCTAGAGATGAGGGTAAATAGCGTTCGCATTGCCTTAATGTTATTATGCGATTGTTATGTAAAAAGAGTTCCTAAAATACCATTAATTTTATTAGAATTAAAGTTAAAGATTCTATGATATCTTATTATTGTATATCAATTTAAAGAAAATAAACTTTATTATTAGAAATATATTATATATTAGATTATTATTATTATTATTATTATATATTAGAAATATAAACTTTAATGAAATTATATAATTTAGTAGTATTGTAGTATTACCTTTAAATTTCGTAGATAAGATATATCTGAAATATGACTAATGCTATTTTCAGATAAATCTAAATGTTCCAACTTAGTGTTTGTGTGCAAATGTTCAATAGACTGCAAATTAATATAATATTATAAAGATTCAATAATTTGGAGATGATAGCATGCATTACTTATATTGATCATACCTTTATGTTATTGCCAGCTATGC
>NW_016908335.1:1327134-1342584 GCF_001483705.2 Eufriesea mexicana | reverse complement strand
GATTATTATTATTATTATTATTATATATTAGAAATATAAACTTTAATGAAATTATAAAATTTAGTAGTATTGTAGTATTACCTTTAAATTTCGTAGATAAGATATATCTGAAATATGACTAATGCTATTTTCAGATAAATCTAAATGTTCCAACTTAGTGTTTGTGTGCAAATGTTCAATAGACTGCAAATTAATATAATATTATAAAGATTCAATAATTTGGAGATGATAGCATGCATTACTTATATTGATCATACCTTTATGTTATTGCCAGCTATGCAAAGTGTTTGTAAATTTATCATATCCTTTATACCTTCTATGGTTAAGACACCATTATTTGCTAAATTAAGAGTTACAAGATTATGTAACTTTGATACTCCATACATACGTAGCAATTGATTTCTTACTATAGATAGCTAAAATAATTTAATTATAAATAAAAAATCACTTACATTACATTACAATTTTCATTATATTAAAAACTATATATATATATATATATATAATACAAATATATAAATTTTATTTTATATATATTATTATAAATATATTACCTTTGTAATTCTGTGATAAGAATCAAGATTATCGAGACGCTGCAGTTCATTATCGTCAATAATCAATGTACTAATATCTGCATCTGACGGACAACGAGGAAGCTTCTTCAAACCTTGACCACTTAGATCGAGTGTATCGCACACTAAGGATTCTAAATACATAACATAATCTTACTGTTATTAACTTAACTAAACATGTAAATATTTAGACGCAAAACAACAAAAAATGTCAAAAGTGGCAAGTGTAAGATTGTAATAAAATTACTCTGCTTTTATATACATATTAATGAAATTCATAAGACTTGTTAAGGATCAAAATATATTTTAGATATCTAGAGTATCTTTAAGACAATTTATACAAGTATTGTATAATACAAATATTAAATTTTTACTAACCCGTCGAAGCCATGATGAACACAATAAACTGGTAGACGCTATGAAGATGTCGTCGTAATCACTATAGTACTTAATAAGAATAAATGTTTATAAATTATAGTAGGATTAACTTTAGTTTATAATTTTACATGCAGAGAAAATAAATCAGTATCACATTTATATTTTCCTAATCGCATTTATTTTCATCGATATCCCTGTACAATATCTATAGAAATATATATTGTATAGATGTTACAATATTAATTGTATATGACTAATTTAGATTTATTTGAACAAAAGTAATGTAGCTCATGTGTTATAATATTATGATTGCTATAAGTATATTTTTGAATTACGATAAATGATAACCATCCGAGTGATTTTAAAATTGCGCGTTTAAAAATTTAACATGGCGATCTAAGAGTTCAAAATATTTTGCGTGTAACTTTATTCGTTAAAATTACTCCTTTTCTTAAGATCTGTATTATCTTGTGAAACATAATTACTATCAACAGGTAAGGTTTTAGTTAATAAAGTTGATCAATAACAGACTTTTTATACGTCACCATAACAATGAAATCACATGTCAACTTTAATGTAAAATTATAAAAGAATATAGTAAATAGATTAATAATGAAACGCTATTTAATTAATGTATGTAACAGACAAAAGTCTAATGTTGCACATTATAACGGTAATACCAATGAATATAAACAATATTCAAAGAAAGTTATTCAGTATGGAAAATGTGATTCTCTTCTAACCTCAACGGAGAATACTATTGTATGTTGTGAAAAACATGAAGAAAGTATCAATGAAATTTATACTCATGAAACTCGCACTGTTGCACTTAAAGAAATTGATATAGATGAAAAGTGTGATTTAACTAATATACCTATAAATTTTGAAAATAGTCTTTATGTACCAATGATTAATACAAACAATAATACTTCAATAAAATATAAAAATGCAGAAATTTTGAAGAATGAAATTATACAGAAAGAAGTACACGATGAAAAATGTAATGAAACTGACATAAGAATTAATGAAATCAATATGCAAATGCTCTCAAAATCATTACACAAACAAATATTTAAAGATTATTACAAAAGCTGTAGACAGGATAAAATATCAGAGAAAGATATACAGTCAATAAAGAACAATTTAAGTTTGTATGGGATAAAAACTGAAGATGCTAGTAGACTACCGGAAGTTAATATTAAATTACCTCCTTTAGAAGGAGATGATATCGAACAACATTTTTATAATATAGGAAATGCTCAAATTAAACCTTATATAAAACTTATAAAAAATATTATGAAGGATATTCCTCAAATGCCAAATAAGTGGATGTTTAATGAAGGGTGGACAAGATATGCTACTGATGGAATACAAAGGGTAGATTACCCATTAGAAGATGCTATTATTTTTGATGTAGAAGTTTGTATGAAAGAAGGTCCTTTACCAACACTTGCAACTGCAGTAACTAACAAAGCATGGTATGGTTGGGTATCAAAGTCTTTAACAAATGGCTTAAATAGAACTTTTGAAGGTAAACAGTTTGGTATGGATGAATTAATACCATTAGAAAGTATAGCTACTGAACATGGAGAAAAATTAACTTCTTTTCATAAAAAACCAAAAATTCTAGTCAGTCATAATGTATCATTTGACAGAAGTAAAATTAAAGAGCAATATTGGTTGAAACGTACAGGTCTAAGATTTATTGACACAATGTCACTTCATATATCTATTGGTGGAATTAATAGTTATCAAAGGACAATTTTAAACTCTAAGAAAGATACAGAGGAAAAGTTAAATTTACAGATGGAAACCTCACTGAATAGTTTAGAAGAAATTCACAAATTTTATTGTGGTTCTAAAATAAATAAAAGTATCAAGGATGTGTTTATAAATGGATCTTTAGCAGAAATTAAAGAAGATTTCAATTCTTTGATGAGTTATTGTGCAAATGATGTGATTGCAACTCATAATATTTTATGCCATTTATTTCCCATTTTTGAGGAAAGATTCCCTCATCCTGTTACTTTAGCAGGGATGCTAGAACTTGGTACTGCATATCTGCCTATGAATTCTAATTGGCAAAAATATATAAATGAATCAGAAACTTGCTTCGAAGACTTAAATTATGAAACTAAAACTATTCTTGCTAAAAGAGCTAATGCTGTTTGCGAACTCATGCATAATGAAAAATATAAGGAAGATATATGGATGTGGGATGAAGATTGGAGTACACAAATGCTTAAAGTGAAAGCACAATACTCAAAAAGAAACGCCAAGAAAGAATATCAAGCACAAAATGTAGAAGAAAAAGAGAAAGAAACTCAAAGTTATTTAACAGATGATGAAGATGAAGAAGATCCATTAGAAAAAGAATTTGCTTATTTAACAGAGACACGAAAGTTTTTACCTTCAAGACTACCACATATGCCCGGATATCCTGCTTGGTACAGAAAACTTTGTCCTAAAATGAACGACGAAGATTGGTCACCAGGTCCTCAAGATCTAAGCATTTCTAAGCAAATTGTTCCAAAACTTCTAAATCTGACATGGGAGTGTTATCCTTTACATTATATAAAAAACAAAGGTTGGGGTATTTTAGTACCTTACACTAATGATACAAGTATTAAAACTAAAATACCTTTAAAACAGCTTTTAGCTCAGTGCTCTTTATTTAAAGCAGAGTATTCATTTAATGAAAAAAATTATACAATGTCAACCATTGATACAGAAGTAGAAAATGAGTTACATAAAACTGAGTTTTGGCGTAACAAGAAGAAGAAGCCTAATGTTCATTTAAGTGGCATTTATCAAGGCAGTGCACACTGGTGCAATGTAGATATAGATAACTGCTGTTATTTTCTTAAATTGCCACACAAAGATGGAAAGAGTTATAATGTTGGCAATCCAATGAGTAAATACTTCCTAAATAAGTTTTCAGATGATATATTGGCCAGTTCAGATGCCAGTGCTGTAGAAATATTGAAAATTGCTAAAATGATCTCATATTGGAGAAATAATAGAGATAGAATTATGTCACAGTTTGCAGTATGGTTTGATAATTCATATTTACCACGTTTCATCACAAATTCCAAAAAGTCAATGCATTTTGGGGCAATTTTACCGATGGTAGTCGTTTGTGGTACATTAACTAGGCGAGCAGTAGAACCTACGTGGATGACTGCATCTAATGTCGATTCCGAACGCATTGGTTCTGAATTACGATCAATGATTCAAGCACCACCAGGGTATAATATCGTCGGTGCTGACGTTGACAGTCAGGAATTATGGATTTCATCGATGATAGGAGATGCTTATTACAAAAAAATTCATGGGGCTACACCGTTTGGTTGGATGACACTGATCGGTACTAAATCCAACGAGACTGACATGCATAGCGTTACTGCTAAAGCAATTGGAATCTCTAGGCACCAGGCCAAAGTTATTAATTACGCTAGAATTTATGGTGCTGGTCAAAAGTTCGCTGAAACGCTTTTGAAACAATTCAATCCGTGTATGACGGATAACGAAGCTGCAACAAAGTCTCGAAAAATGTTTACCATGACAAAAGGGAAAAAGGTTTATAGGTTGAAACCTGAACATATTTTTGAATTTAACGACAAGGATTATTCGTCGTACGAGGCATACAGATTATCAAAATTACACGGCAAAGATGTATCGGAGATGTTTGAACCAAGTAAATGGGTCGGAGGTTCGGAATCCGCGATGTTTAATAGATTAGAGGAAATCGCACGGGATTCACATCCTGTTACACCTTTCTTGAACTCCAGGTTAACTTTAGCTTTAGAAAATCAAACGAATAACGAGCAATATTTGCCTACGAAAATAAATTGGGTAGTTCAGAGTGGAGCGGTCGACTTTTTACATTTAATGTTAGTCTCGATGAAATGGCTTATGAAGGACAACGTAAGATTCTGTCTATCGTTCCACGATGAATTACGATACTTGGTACCTTCGCGATATAAGTACAATGCAGCGCTTGCCATGCACATTACTAACTTGTTAACTCGTTGTTTTTGCGCCTCGAAACTTGGAATGAACGATCTTCCGATGTCGGTAGCATTTTTTAGTTCCGTAGAAGTAGACACCGTTTTGCGAAAAGAACCGGATAACGATTGTATCACGCCATCGAATCCTCATGGCTTAAAAAATGGGTACGAAATTCCTCCTGGAGAAAGCTTAGACATATGGTCCGCCATAAGTAAATCTGGTGGTTCCTTGGGGTCGTATGATATAAATCAACGAACAATTGAATAGAATTAAAAAGTACGAATTAGAAAAAAGCAAACCAA
The DNA here is from genome assembly GCF_001483705.2 of Eufriesea mexicana. Taxonomy (NCBI): domain Eukaryota; kingdom Metazoa; phylum Arthropoda; class Insecta; order Hymenoptera; family Apidae; genus Eufriesea; species Eufriesea mexicana. Next base: position 1,337,321 of record NW_016908335.1, on the reverse strand, counting down.
AGATTAGTAAAGCATAAAAGCTATATGTGTATACGTTGAAAACTAACAATGGTGAACATTATCGATGAGAGTAATGAAAGACCAGTTAAAAAACATTATACTTTTCCTTTTAAAACGCGACATGGATGAGATTGTTGTTATGTTTAAATTTACAGGTAAAAATGTCCAAAGCCACGAAACGTAAACACGTTACCAGAGAAATCGAAGATATGAGTATCCCTACGGAATCGCAGTCGATCGTTCGAATAATAGAATCTCGCGGTAATAATCTTCACGAAGTTCTCGATGCATCTGGAATGCAATATCTCGTGTCTATGCCGATGAAATTTAGGAGAAACATTTGGGTGAAACGTGGAAATTTCGTGTTGGTAGAACCAATACCGGAAGGGAACAAAGTGAAAGCAGAAATTGTTAAAATATTAACGAGAGTACGTTCAACTGCAAATATCATTGTATATTAACCTGTAGTATTTTGAGAGAGAACTTGTTTGTTAGGTACATGAAAGATGGTACCGCCAGCAGAACTGTTGGCCCCAAGAGTTTGACGAAACTCCAAGTTCGGAGCGAGGAACAACCGGAGAAGAAAATGATAACGAAGAAGATGATATTTTTATAAATACAAATAGGTTATTACATAATAGTAGTAGGATAGATAAGACTAGCGACACGAGCAGCGATGAATCTGATTCTTGCTAATGTTTCGGTTACAGTATTGTAAATAATAAAATTGTTCGTGTAAAAATAACAGCAAACTACTTGTCGGAGAGTACAATAAATATTTTTCTAAGATACGTTTATATACGAATATTTTATTTCACTGTAATGGAAAAAATATGTCTCCGTTTAACGGTGGCAAGCGTTATCACAAAAATTATCATTGCATTGTCCGATTAATCTTATCGGCTAGCATGATTTTTGCAATTCGATGCGTATTCTACCTTTTGTCAATTATTCTCTATCACGAAACGAAAAGACCTGTTTATTTTTAACATTTCGCTCCTTCGGTTAACTTTGCCGGGGCATTTCAAAATTAAAGACGTTATCTTGAAAAACACGCCTAAAACAGGAACGAAAGTTCTGATTCTTTTGGAATTTCAGATAAAGCTGAGTCGAATGAAATTAAAACGCAAATGCTACGGCGATGATTGACATTTTTTAATATTCTCGCGTGGCTCGTAAATCTTGAAAATGCATCATATCTGCTCTCTGCACCGTAAATCGAACATACTTTTGGGAGAAATGAATCACGGTTGTATAGATAAAGCAAAGATACATAGTAAATATGCGTTTCTTATAAATTTTCGAATATACACAAACACAACTGGTACGTCGGTTTCGTCCGAGTGTAATTACACTTACTCTTTACTTTTCACTCTGACGCATTTCAATCTTAAGAACAAGCTTATCTCTCACGAGGCAAAAGTTGCTGCGTGTAGCGTTCAAATTTTTAGGTAAACAAACAATCGGCAGAGACTTTTGTAATTTTGTTTAAAAATAATCAACCCATCTTCACGTTCGATCGTGATTCATCTGATAAAACGGTGCATGTCAGATACGAACGGGATACACGAATACGCTAAAAATCGTAGGGGAATCGAACGGAATGATATACCGATTCTCTTATCGGCGAAATCAGCAGATGAGGTTGCTGCGAGGAAAGGTGTCCAACGGTATCGTTAAGAAAGTTACGTTCAGTCACGCTGTACGGTAGTCTGCTCTCGACAGCGACGATTGGCTGATTTACCGTTTCCTCCCTTATTTCGATCATTTATTTTCGTTTCTCGCGTTAATAACAGCAGGTTACAAACAGTCCTCGTTTCCTAGTCTACGTGCGTGTCGTTCTCGAATTCTTCTCTCGAATTCTTTCTTCCGCGTTTCGCGAGCGAGCGTTATTATCAAAGAAACTGTCCTAATTACCGTTAGAAATACACTGTGCGAGTGTTCTCATCGTGTGATCGTGTGTATCGCTTGTTCTGCTGTGAGAAAATTCGACGATGTCGGAATGATCCGTATCTGGAAGAACGAAAATGGAAATATGCGGTGGAGCATCAACAGAAAACGATCGAGGTAACATTCGTACGTGGAGTGGAATTGTCGTGGAAATGGGAAATCGAGTAGGCTACAGCGGAGTTCGAATGGAATGAGAATTGAAAAGGAATTTGCGTTCTCTGCATCGATTCCAGAGAAATCGTTAAAGTTTCCTTGATTTGTCTTCGGCTGGTGACCTATTGACGATCGCAGTTTGTTGACTCGACATCGGGTTATCGAGCCTCGTAACAGAATGTTTTGTTTATCGGTGATAATGATTTGCACGATCACGAATACGTGCTCTTGAAACGGATCGTTGTCGAATTTTCATCGTTCTTCGCCCAGTACACTCTGTTACCGTTTTAAATGCTCGACGACCGATGCTCTGCTCCCTTGGCAGGAGGTTTCGATTGATATATAGAGAAGGAACATCGTTCGAGGGTAGGAGAGCCATTATGGACACGACGAGCGAAGATGCGAACGATTTGCACGATTTTTGGAAGAACTGGGACTTGGAGAACCTGACGGAAGCGGAGTACTTGGCCAAGGTACTCGGGCCTAGGTATCTGCCTCCGAGAATGGTGATACCTCTCACGATAGCGTACCTGGTGATCTTCGTGACTGGTATTTTCGGAAATATCGCCACGTGTATCGTAATTATAAGAAATCCGTCGATGCAAACCGCCACCAACTACTACTTGTTCAGTCTGGCCATATCCGACCTTATTCTACTTATATTGGGTGAGTCGCGCGTTCGCACGCCTTTACGTTTGCGCGTATCGATACTGTTTGTCGTCTCGTCCCGGTCACGTCGATTCCCATTTTCCCCGTTCGTAAAAATAATTTATGAAGGGGGACGAAGATAATGAAGTCCGATAAACGCTTAATAAAGATAAGCGTGAACCCGCGATACCTGTATCGGTATCGATTCGCTTTTAATTGGCCCGAGGCGAATCTATAACCGAATTAGATTTATGCTCGACTCCTAAATCAACATTCGGCCGATTAAGTCGTTAAATCGTAACGGCATATCTCATTGGAATTGCCGGTATTCTGATAGTCGATGAAGCGAGAATCGATATCGAACGAAGAGGCAGACGCGGGATAGTACGATTTCATTTAGCGAATTTCCGTTTGGCCATGTTATATAACTAGCACAAAGGAAGACTAGGAGGATTCCCTAGGAGTTTCGCTATAAATGACACATTTCAGATTCAGATCGTTTTGCCTTTGCTTAATTACATCGAGGCTCGATGATAAGGGCTTTAAATTAATCTTCGTCTAACGTGTACATTAGCGATTCTTATCTGCTCACTGGGTTGTTTGCTGATCGTAACGTCGTTTTTATTTGCGTCATTGCGCCAATTTGTCAGGATAAAAATTGTGGACGTGCGGGCGTCTGTATCAAAGTCTTCGGAAAATTAAAAGATTTAGGATGATAGGAATAAGTATAACGCGGTGTTTGCACAAGTACTTTGAACTTCCACAGATCGCTTACACCACGAACGTTTACGTTTAGCCTCGCATTTGCGACAGTTACTTGTACGTTCGCGGCTTGAATAGCCGAAATTGTATACCTTGAATTTCTTGAATAGACGAAGATAACGAGGCCACGATAAGAGCTATCGCGTACATAGCTAGGATGAAATTTAAATGACGCGGAATAGTCGAATGTAAAACACGTTGGGCATTCTATCGTGCTGTATGAAAAATGTTGCATAAGCCTCTATTCTTTTTCACGAGATGAAAATCAGGTACAAAGGACGAGACGTGTATTTTCGTGGATTCTATTTCCAATCCTTGACGTCAACGAACCGATTAACTTCCGATAAAAATGACATCTTCTCGAGATACACGTGCTTTGTTATACTTAATAGAGCCATCGTGATACATCGTTCACGTCGTGGCAGTGTCACACACAACCTTCTGTATCCGTAGTCTCAAAGACAGAGAAAAGTTGAATCGTTATCTGCATATTATTCGCCATTGCGATGAAAATTACCGTCTGGAGGAATCTTGATAATATGTACGATGCTTGCGCGCATTCGATGTAATCGATATCGATTTTGCGAGATGTATAGCGTTTTAGCCCATTAAATATTAATACAGCTTGCAACTTGGAAATTAACGCCTTCCCTCGTTCCAACGTATATGGGGTATCATTTATTTAAACTCAATTCTCTTACATCGTGTCAAAGGAACAGTTTCACAAACACGGTTCGTTTCACCCTATCGTTGCTAGGGTTGATTAAAAAATAAATTCCCATCCGTTAATTGTATCGTTGCTCTGCCACGCAATTATATATTTAATGGTGGAAGAAAGTGGAAACAGTTTCTGAAATTGTGTAACAAATATCGAAGTCGTCTGAACACGGGAGTTACGGCTTGTCTCCTTAAATCGTCGTGGAACATTGTGACGTCTATGCGTTAATTACCTTCCGAGCTTAAGTCAGTCGTAAATCAACTTTCGAGAAAATCAGTTTGTGTACCATGGAGACGCTTGTGTTCCTCAGTTGTTACGATACTCGTTCTGGCGTAGATATCTGACGTCAATTGCACGGCCGTCACAGAAGTAAATTACAGATAACTACGCGTATAACAATAAAAATATAGACTCGCGTTAACATAATCAAAATGAAATATCTCGATCGATCGTTATCTGCGAGCTGTTCGATCGTTATCATATTTTGTTTCATCGCTTTCAGGACTACCCAACGAGCTGAGCCTTTTTTGGCAACAATATCCATGGCCTCTAGGAGTCGGACTATGCAAGATCAGAGCATACGTGTCGGAAATGTAAGGAAAATTATTTTCAATTTTCAATCAGGAAAAATTACGATGGTCGATTCTTCTTTTTAATTTGATTTCCACTTAATAGGTCGTCTTACGTATCAGTCCTTACCATAGTAGCATTTTCCATGGAAAGATATTTAGCCATTTGTCACCCGCTACGGGTTTACACGATAAGTGGTCTCAAAAGACCAATTCGTTTCATCCTGGCTGCCTGGTCGATTGCGCTGATTTCCGCCATACCATTTGCAATCTACACGAAAGTCAATTTAGTCGAGTATCCGCCAGGTGAAGCAAGAAATTTCATAATCTTTGTCTTACATCTACGCGCGGACTTATTCGCGACGAAAACCTGCAATCGCTTATGTTTTACTTTATTTTAATAATTAAATTACTTCAGGTTCCGGCAATTATTCGGCTGATTCCGCGATTTGCGCCATGCTGCTGCCATATATGCCCGATTTCCCTCTGTACGAGTTGAGCAGTATCGTGTTCTTTCTGATACCGATGCTAGTGATCTTGGTGGTGTACATCAGGATGGGTTTAAGAATCAGAAACAGCGTGAAGGCTACTTTGGAAACGGTGGGGCAGGGCTCGATTCACGGAGACTCGAAGCAAATTCAATCCCGGAGATCCGTGATTAGAATGTTAAGTAAGATACTCTTCGTTTCGACGTTTTACGTAATACTCTCATCTACGAAAAGTGCATATCATGCGCGTTGTTTGCAGGTGCCGTGGTTATTCTATTTTTCATTTGCTGGGCGCCGTTTCATGCTCAGCGATTGCTCTACGTTCATGCCCAAGAATCCGATTATTACCCAGACCTGAACGAGTGGCTGTACATTTTAAGCGGATGCCTGTATTACTTTAGCACGACCGTGAATCCCATTTTGTATACCTTGATGAGCATGAAGTACAGGCAAGCGTTCGTAAAAACGATTTGTTGCACGATGAAGAGAACTGGTAGGAGGAGTTGGATCACGAGAAAGTCCGAAACGTACAGTAACAGTTCGAGTGGAAAAGCACGGGACTCGAACTTCAAGTGCTCCGTGAGGTAGTAGCATTATCAACGTAGTTATATAAAAAGCTTCGCGAACGATAATACCGTGCACTTCTGCGTCACGTTTAATGTTCCTACAATTTTTATTCAGGTACACGATCAATCAGGCGAAGGAAATGTTTCGATTCACTACGACCCGGGAAAATGTGGGAAAAGATGGAGGCACGAACGATGTCGTTGCTCGTAAATCGTACGGGCTGAAGAAAGAAGATTCCACGTCGAAGCCTCTTCTCAATCGAATGCACAGTGATACACAGGAAGAAAGGGACAATAAAAGTTCTGCACGCAGAACGACAGAGGAAAATTCCTCGTCTATAATTAGCAGCGTTTTGTAGTCTGCAGTGTATATTATTAGAATTTCAAATTACTGTACATAATAGATTTAAGCTAATCGTATTACTATCTTATTTATTTGCTGACCATATTGTATAGTTGTATATTTAAAATAATTTTTACTCCGTTCTAGAGCTTATATATTTGATACGAATTTTAATTATAAACTGTGAAAATTGTTATATATATATATATACGAATGAAATGTAAATAAGAAATGTTTAACGTGTCGCTTTTTTGTAATAGAACTTTGAAATGGAATAAATCGTATAAGAGAGACAGGTAACACGAGTCTTGCAGTCTAGAAGGACCAGCGAAGAAAGGTTTTCTGTATCAAAGAATGTCGACACTATTAACTATGTTTAACGAAGATACGGTAAATCTCAGTAGGAAAGTCGTACATTTTAATTACGTTTAGTGGCATTAAGAAACGTCGTATATCTTTGAAAATTTTCTACCGTGTGCTTTCGCCGTTAGGTATTTTCATTCGATATTAGTCAAATATTTTCAGAATGTTTCGCATAATTACTTATTTGTTCTGTATCTTGTATTTTCTAGCCCTCTTCTATTTTACTCTTCTCTTTACATTTATGCAGATAAGATTCCACGCATTGAGATGAATTTAACACTAGATTTACGGACGCTATCTGTATACCTATTTCTAAAGACACCTGTCAAATTCACAGGTAAAGGAAACCACGTGCCTTCTATTTAACGATTAGTTTAACTTAAAAACAATTATATATTATATTAACAGTCTTGATATAAGTTAACTAAATCTGTTACCACCGTATAATTGGAGCAACCCTTCCGTCAAATTGACGGGTTCCGTAAATCTAGTGTTAATAAAATGAACACCGATTACGATTCCCGGAAACTTATATTTCAGCACGAAATTAGGGGAAAGAAAAGGGAAGAATCGGAACGAAAAGTGATTTAAGTGTCATGAAGAAATAAACTGCGAAATCGATGAATGCTGCATGAATATTTAAAAAATAGTACGACCCCGGAGGAACTTCTGCAAGAATTGTTTCATCGAGCAGCAAGTTGTAATTACTTCTTGACGACTTTCGAATATTGATTGACATCGATTTGGAACTCAGTGATCAACGTGGATGAAGAAAACGTGATGAAATTACGACTGTAACGGTGTACAAAGTTTGTCGGGAGGAAAATCAAAGTTACGTAGCTGCGAGCTATCCGTTCCTCGAGTTCACATATGATCAACGAAGAAGTTTGCGGTCGAAGATTCGTTAAACAGGATTCCGTAGCTCCAAGAACGGAAGTAATTGGTATAGAAGCGAAACTTTTCACCGTTTCGTTACATAATTGATTTACCATTGTCAAAGGAATTTTCCTTCGACCCCGGTGATAAAACTTTCCATCCACGAGGTGAGGCGAATGGCGTCTGCCCGCGAGCTGATATATCCAATGACACCGTGGCTTAGAGTGATCCGAGAAATAATTTCCGACGTAGAACAAAGGAACGTGACGGTAATTTCCCTGTCAAACTTGTCAAAATGAACGGAGTAACCTAAATCCAACTTTTCCCACCATATTCGTCCGTGATATTTCACCGAAATAATGTTGGAACGCTGAATAAAATGAAGAGATTCGTACCGTTACAGTATTTGTATTACTCGCTGAAATTCCTCGTCTTCGTGGCTGTCGAATGCACATTTGCGGTGTACCAGTGCGTCCTTCGCACGGTCGTCACGCAGATGATGGGGCAGAAGTCATTGCAATGGGTAATATCATTTTCTTGCGTCATGGTAACGCTGTTAGTCTTTTCATTCGTCTTCTTTAATGTGCGCGGTTTTATTGATTTTCCTCTTTCCTTTTCAGACGCAACATTTTCTAATCCACTGCTTATCATCTAAAAACTCGCTCGTAGACTGAATAAGGACAAAAACGCGGAAACGTAATGCTATTATCTCGGTACACGGTAGGAAGACGTCGAAGGTAAAACGTGAAACATGTGTAACGTAAAGAAAACATTCTCCCAAGTTTCCGTTTTTGTCCACGTTCACTCATCCTATCGGAAAAGCTATTTTTTTAACCCCTATTTTTCCGCCAAAATCGAATTCGCACATTACGAAAAAAGATTTATAAGAAAATAAATCCAGTTACGTCGTGATCGATTTGAATATCGAGTTATCGTATATCGTTTCAGTTCTTTTTCTACATTTTTATTCTTGGCACGTTGATTCTGATCCTCGACTCGTACGCTGCGCCAATGGAACTACCCCTCGAATATGAAGAAGCTTTCTTACTCTGCCATTTCCACCAGATACATCTCCCGAAACAAGCCACCGAGATTGCACGCCTCGATCGCGATAGAAACAGGAGATATTTATCGCAGGCAACATTGGCTTACGGTTCGCAAAAGCACGTAATTCATTTCCTGGTTGGCGATACCGATTATCGCGAATTAAAACATTAGACGAAGAATGCGGCAAAGGTTATCTCGAATGCTAACTCCGGAGATTCTTTCGTACTTCCGAGAGGAATATGCAAATAGATGCAAATGAAAATCAGAGGCGAATACCCGAGGATAATGAGGCGGAATAAGACGAGAGAACGCGGGGTGAAATGAAAATCCTAGAGAGACGAAACAAGATCGAAGAACGAGGAAGAGGATACTAGAAATCAAAATTTTTCGATTTACAGAATGTTTATGATCCGTTGAAATAAATTACGCGAAAATATTTTGCGACATATCGTTCGCGCGATAAAAATGGAAATGAACCCATAAACCGATATAGGGTTGCTTTCCAACGTCGAATTGGATAGGCAATAATTTATGATACCGCTTTTGTCTTATATCCGATATTAATTGCATTCGTTACCGTGATACAGGATCAGCTCTGACTACCCGAGTACAGGTTTTTAATGACGATGATGAGGCTTTTAACGAGGTCACGTATAAGCAGGAATTTTTCATAAACTCGAATGTCCCGAGGTATCAGCACTCGTATCCATCTCAGCTTTCGCCGATGGATGATCGATCCTCTAAATCTTCAAAAATCGACGAAACGACTTGGCAAACAGGTCGAAGCATACGAGCAGACTCGATCTCCGATACCAAAGCTAGAATTACCAAACCGATCAAAATATCTAGTTTCAAACCTTTTACTTTTACAGTCACTGCAAACACGTAGTAGATCGTTATCTAGATAGAAATGCAATTAGGCACACCTAATTCGTTCTCGTCTGCCTCTTCAGATACTGTTGTAGAATTTTTAGCTATATTAACCCTTTGCACCCGAGAGGTGACTCTCAGTCACCATTTAAACAGATTCTAAAGATCGACGTTAATTAATATATCAAATTTAAAATTACCTAACGATGTGTGGAATGTGGAAGAAAAATAATTCTACGTATTAATTTGCATATGATTTCTCATTTACCATTTTAAAAATATCGTCGACTCTATGACAGAAAGTCTTCGAATTACTATTTTTCTGTAACGAAAAAGTCGTCGAGTGCAAAGGGTTAATCTTATGCAAACCAAAATCGTGTGTCTGATAAGGAACAACTCTCTTTAATAGCAAGAGAAGTTTATTTAATTGACATTATACACCAGGTTCCTCTCAATTATAACACTCAACGTCTCAACTACACCCCGTCCTTGCATCCCTATTTAAAGCCAGATCTATCTCATTTTATACACACGCTTTCTCTCTCAATCATTCTACAGACATTCGGACAAAAGGATTTGCCGTTATCATTTGTTCTTTCTGCGTTAAACACCCTGTTCCGTCCCGGAGAGCGTGTTTATAACATAATTTTATTCTAGGGCTTACACTTTTAACAGACCTAACGGTTCATTTTATATTTTATACCGCGACTGCAATTCCGGAGGTTCGATGTGCATCAACGCCGTTCTAGCGGATTAAGCTTATAAAGGTAAAGCAAAATTAGGAATTTTACTAGTACCAGACGCGACAGATGGGACCCACTTGTGACAGACCCA
>NW_016908335.1:1319139-1324999 GCF_001483705.2 Eufriesea mexicana | reverse complement strand
ACAGATGGGACCCACTTGTGACAGACCCAACAAGCGACGGACGGACGGCACTTATAAATCACGTCATTGACCATCAGAAATCGGCTCCTTGACAGTTTCCTACTCCTTAGCCAAAGGTCCTTATGTCACACCCTCTGTCCAATTAAAACTCTTTACCTTTCCACCGCCAACATCTATTTTACCCAATCAGAACTAAACTAGAGAAAACACCGGACCGAACACGACGAGACAGGACATAGAGCAAAATCGAGAAGTCAGTTCGTCTTCGGCACTGATCCTTAAAACATCTTAATTACACATACAAACGCGTGTTCGAAACGATACTCCGTTAACGTCTACGTTATAACTATTCTACGCTTTTCTGTAAATAAACACTCTCTTTTGACCACACGCATTCTGGATCCTTATTATTACAACTAGTCACGCAATATTAATTTGGCGCGTGATAAGCGTTCTTGGAAATCGAAGAGATTCGATATCGTAGGACGCTACACACCCGATACCGCCTTTCGCTACCTCTTGCTTCTCAAGGAGTCGCCCAAACGCTTCCATAAGCTTCGTACACTCATTCACCTCGTCAAAGCCGATGCCACCGTTTATTATTTCATAGAGTCCTTCGCCATTCCACACTATCGTGTACATCAAGGTCTCCCATCGTGTCCATTTATCGCGATAATTAAACTCGTTTAATTCCTCCTAATCCTGGGTGTGGAACCGGGTCGAGATATGCCTGCGAGGGGTGATTTTGCGGCCGGCTACAACTCGTGAACTACGTTTATGCCGTTGGAGAAATTCCTTTTGGTAATCAGAACGATGAAACTGTCGTTAAATATTTTGAATCGTTTCGTTTGGCGAGATGCGCGCGATTTTATTGGCAACGACGACCGCCCCTCGGGGGTTGAAAGGAGGGTTGGGTGCGTGGTGGATGGGCGCGTGGTGCAAAGGTGAGCAACTCGAGAGACGTCACTTGTTCACGATCTGGCGAACGGTGCACTTTCAAGATCACCCTCTGATGGGGGGTGTCGGCATTATAATCGCGAGAGTAACAGCGCGTGACATATTCGCCACACCGTCGATTTCGAGTAGCAGAACGAATGATGGTTCATCGACGGCCGATTTCTAAGGAAAATGTTCCTTGTTCTTGAAGTGTCGGAGAACCTTTGCTGTCGCGTGACTTAAAAGTGATCGATTTTTTGGCAAACGGTGATCGAGATTCGCGAACGATGAACGAGTCGGATGAATACTCGTTCTACGAGAACTTCAGCGAAGAGTTGAAGTACCTGGAAACGATACGTGGTCCCAAGTACTTACCCTTAACGCTGGTAGTGCCTGTTACCCTCGCGTACGTTGTCATCTTCGTAACCGGGTTCGCCGGTAACATCATCACTTGCATCGTTATCTGGAGGAATCCAACTGCGCAGACTGCGACCAATTATTACTTGTTCAATTTGGCTGTGTCCGATTTGCTGTTTTTAGTTTTGGGTAAGTTCGCTGCTTATTCGTTTACTCTTTCGTGCTTTCTTTGCGTTTGTCGTTGTCGATTCGCAATGAAGTAATTAGCAACGAATACATGGAGAGAGAAAAACTTCGGGAGAGATGGAATTTTATTTAGTTAGCGAGACATGTTCTTGGCGAATTCACGATCACGAGCTACTTTGCAATGGCGCCAAATGCCTGGGAGTTCTCCGATATTTATGATCTTATGATAATCGGAACGAGTTAATTCGTCGATGATTTATGCACGATGCTCTTGTATCTCGTGTAGATACGCACGTGTAGATAGCGTATCGAATCCGTTCATGGAGACAGATTCATAACCAGTCTTATAAGACACGCGTGCTTCGTTGATCAAGGATTATGTTCATCAGTTTTCTCCTTCGCGATAGAGATGGAACCGGGCATTTACTCGTGCCATTAATTGTCTATTACACTTTGTAACGATGAAAAATTGTAGAATTGTCGGACAATATTTGTGCAATCGTCACGTGTTAGGCGTTAATTATCGGCTAGTGGGTTGTCCGATCTTCCTGGCAGTAACGAAGGGTTTCGCGTTACTCGTTACGATTTCATTTGTATCGGATACCGCATCGTGATCCTCCTGAATGGATTGGTTTGCATCGAAAGTAGCCTTACAGTTAATTTATACCCACTGATCCTTGATTTTCTATCGGGATCATTGTGTTATACCCTTTTTCCCGATTGGTAGAACCAACGTTGGTAGATCAATTGGAATTATCGCAGTGGCACGGGCTGGAAGTAGATTGAAAGAAATTTCATTGATAAAATAGCGAAAAGAAAAATATGAACTTCGAGTGGAAAATGCTTTCCTTTTAAATTACTCCGTTCTCTTCGGTTCTACGTTTACATTATTGAATCAGGAATTCGAGGGATATCCTTCTGTTCTCATTCGCGTTATGGAAGTTTCGATTATTTGTAAATAGGTCGATCGTGAAAGGAAATTAAACGAATGAATTCAATATAAACGATATTTACTTCGCCGATACGGTCCTGTCGTCATTTTGTTCTAATGCAATATCGTATCTTCGAAACTGCCGCGTGTAATCAAAGGAAAGCACGATTCTTTGAGGAAGCGATCGCAGTACAAGTGTAAGAACGTATTTTCCAATTGCTTTTCAGGTTTACCCTTCGAATTGAGCGTATTTTGGCAACAATATCCATGGCAATGGGGATTAGGGATATGCAAACTGAGAGCGTACGTCTCTGAAACGTGAGTCGATGGAGCACGGTAAAAATGAACGTGCTTCGAACATTACACCATGCAACGCGAAGAGAACAGGATCCTGTTGAGAAACAACTACAAGAATCTTTTCTTTCAAGGTCCTCTTATGTGTCGGTACTAACTATAGTGGCGTTCTCGGTAGAAAGATATTTGGCAATTTGTCACCCCCTTCGTCATTACGGGAGTGGACTGAAGCGTTCCATACGATCCATATTTGGTGCATGGCTGGTAGCCTTAATTTTTGCTATGCCATTCGCAGCCTACATCGACATCGATTACGTGAAATACCCGCAAAGTGAGTTATGGCTAAACCGTGTTTTTCTCCTTATTCTCTCCGCGCTTTTCGGAAGTCGCAACCGAGCTAGCAGTCTTATCCGTACATCTGCCTAACGAAAACTGACGTAATGACAATTTCGGAGGACACTGTTTGCGAAGTTATAATCGTCTGCCATTAGAAGTTTCGTAGCCTAGAAATTTAAACAACCATCCAGCGGCTAAACCGTATTTGTAGGTAATACGTATCGATTTTGCATTCGCATTACGAATCATACGATAATAACGCAATTTTACGGTAGTATTGATACGATGTCAGGATAGATATTTATTCAACGTACGCGCGAACTGTGATCAGATATACGTTTATGAGCTGAAAATGCACTCACTAATGCGTGAACGGTTCGGAAAATTGGGAATGTCGATCAAACAAATGGGAGTACTGTTTGACGTATACACTTTGATCGCGTTGTTTCATAAAATTTGGAAAATTCGCGCTTCGCTAATATTCCAGCGATTGTTCCTGCTATCCCGTTTCCCTTTCCTCTCGCTTTAACAATTGCTCTCTTCTCGCCTTGAGCCTCGTTTCGTTTTGATTTTCAGACTCTACGCGAAACTCGGAAGAGTCCGCGATTTGCGCGATGCTGAATATGCCTGAATTTCCTCTCTACCAACTCAGCTGCATCCTCTTCTTCCTCGTGCCGATGGTGTTTATCGTGGTACTTTACGTGCGAATAGGGTTACGAATACAAAGTGACACCCTCGCGCAGAACGTCGAGGGATATGTTCATGGGGAAACCAAACAAGCCCAGTCACGGAAAACCATCACGCGGATGCTGAGTATATGTTCAATCTTAAATAAACCTCATCCTGTCCTTTGTCCCTGCGAAATTTGAATATGCTCATTGTAAATACGTTAATCAGTATCATGTGTCTGCGCCACCCGGGTAAATATGGAATATCAACTGATTTACTCACGACGACAGGCGTTATTCCGCGTAGATGGTACCCTATCAAGGAACGTGATTAGAAATTGACGAGGAAACCAACGATCGAACGTGGACGTCAAAGTTCCTCGGCGTCGGGAGATCAGTGTGTCACGAGACAATTTTCACCCTGTCGATAACGCGTGACAGGGACTAGTCGAAAATACGAACATTCTTCCGAGTCGTAATATACGCAGAAGTTTTATTACTCGATTTACCTTTTCTTCCCTTTCCGATCCTATTAGTTTCTATTTCGTGCATCCGCAAATATCCCAGTTTCTTTCTTCCATATCCGATACCCACAGCCATCGAATCGTGGAAGGAGAAAAGGGAAGGAAAGGTATTATCGGCAAATGAAATTTATTATAAAATATTCACCACGTGATAACGGCGAAGCCCGGGAAAGAAATCGTGCCTCGACTTGGGTCCACAGGTGCCGTGGTGATCACATTTTTCATCTGTTGGGCGCCATTTCACATCCAGCGATTATTATACGTGTACGAGGACTCGATGCACGAAGACATGAGCCAGTGGTTCTACCCGCTCACCGGTTGCCTTTATTACTTCAGTACCACTATCAATCCCATTCTGTACAACGTGATGGGCGCGAAATACCGGAACGCTTTTAAGGAAACGTGTCGATGCTCCAGTAGTAGTCCATCCATTAGCAGAGTCGGTCAGAGCAGCGTGAGAGATTCGAGTACAATTTGTGGCGGCAGGCCTAGCAAAGGATCTCAGATTTTCCGAGGAAGAGGCGCAAATTGCCAGCGTAGGACGTAAGTGAGATTTTATTGCTCGTAATTAACAGCAACATTTACAGGAGGCTGCAACAGGGTTTTCATTAGTTACCTCGTACCTTTTAATTTGTCTAATTAACGAGCTTTAATTAACATCTTTCATCGTTGCACAGTACCTTTTTTATTTCACAATATCGTCTATTTACCTGCGTTATTCAAGATTACTTAGTCACCGATGCTTCATTTATTTTCGTCGTTCTAAACAATCGCGACACTTCTGTCACTGGAAAAGTGTTAAAACGAGTTCCTGTCACGAATCACCTCCCTGTTAAAAGCACACTCGAGATCAGTCCTGATTTCTCGTTAATTTCCCGTTCATTTTCATGCATTCTAAATTGTCAGATGCACGAATGACCACGTGTCACGTACCATTGGAATAAAAACTTGGAAACGAATTCACGGTTCCGCGAACCGCTGTTCTCGACGCAGGTACAGCGCATCTGGCTGCATGGAGAACAACTTACGTGGGGCAGGTCAATTACAGCCGGACGACGGGGAGGGAGAGAAACGTGCGGTAGCTGCGAACGACTCGTCGACAGGGGACAAAAGCAGCGAAGAAATCGTTGACACGCAATGTTCGCAACGACCGAGAAAAACCTCGATCCTGATCCACGCGAAAAATGGACGTCTGAGATACCACGTGTCCGACAAGGACGACATCCCCTCGGACGAGACGCACATCTGATCGTCGTGTTTCAAAAGACAGGTGTATATCTGCTAATCGAATAGAGTATTCTTCGCGTCATGACGGAGTTATTTCCTCCTTTGGAAACGCGAAGGATACTCTAAGCGATTTGCGATCTAAAGCTGATAATTTTGTTCGGTGTCTCGATTCTTTCTGCTGAGGTTTTTGGTGATTTCTCATTCCTCCTCGTTCCTCGCCTTGGCATGTTAGGATACAGGCTGATTGGTTAATTGGAGAAGTGTTGATTTTCCAATCAACGGCATCCTAAGCGTCGTGACCACCCTTCCATGCACACTTGGCGTGCCTTCTCTTGGTAAGGGTGGGACGGCACCTGAGCAGACGTGAGGTCACGGATTTTTCCTAAAGGTTACGGCATTCC
>NW_016908335.1:1262814-1319015 GCF_001483705.2 Eufriesea mexicana | reverse complement strand
GGCATTCCTCCAGTTTCGAAGCGTAGGCAGCTGGTTAGAGAAGCTCCGGAATGACCCTTCAGAATTACCGAGATTTATAACGCGTCTTTGGTTACCGAACGTGGAGGAAATTAAAATTCGGAAGAACATCTCGTTCACTGCTTCGCAATATTTCAAGATTCCAACTCGAAAATAGCCTTTCTTTACCATCGTGTTGTAAATCTTCCAAATGCTGACCTCACGACTCATTTAGGTATGCCAAGGGATAATCCGTGTGTACCGTGTAACAGAGAGTAATCGAGTAAAAGAATCTTTTGATAGCGTGGAGGAACGAAAGTGTAAAGATTAATGTCGCTGTATTACCGTGGAAGTGTTCACTCACCGTAATCCTCGTGATATCGGCTACCTTTTCGTCCCACTAATCCTAGGCTTATCTTGTCAAGGAAAATGGCTCACATGTTTCGGCGTCCCTGTACCGCTCGAGTGTCAACGAACAACTGGATTTCACGTGTTCCTTAAAATCGATACAAGGGAATTTTAATACTCGGATCATGGTCGAATGTAAGGTACGTGTCATGTAATATATTTAGGATAACAGAAAGTTATGAAAGTTATGAAAATTGGTATTCCAGCTTAAAGAAGAATCGATTGATAGTAGCTACGAGTTCTAACTGATATTTCTAGATAGGAAGAAATTTTCGAAATAGGAGAACCTCAAAGGAAGAAAGATACGGGCAAGTTATTTATCGTACATGTGTAGAACACAATTGTATTCCGTTTCTAACACGGTATCGATATGGTTTTGTTGACCTTCGATATTTTGTTGGACTTTTGCGCTATCACGTACAGACAAATATACGGGGTCAATAGCAGCTCCTTTCCGAACCTTGAAACGGGACGCTATCGATGCATGGTCTGTAAATTTACAAGCATGTAAACACATCCTATTAGATTGTAACCGATACGTATTATCACATTAAATGTCGCTTTGTATCACGGGTTAGTAATTTCAGTACCATTTTGATTCAAATTTCACCTCTATTCGGATATATCGAATGTGGATTATTTTTCTTTTCTTTTTCTATAATACGGACTTTTCTGCGTGAAATGCGTTACACGTTTACGGAAAAGGTCTGACAGTTTTAAGATACGAAATGAAAAAGGACTGCATTTGTTTATCTATCGGCTGAAATGGATCGTCGCATTCATCCTCACTTCGGAAATCCCTAGAGCTTTTTAAACGTGCAAAACATGGAAAGACTTTTCCAACGAACTAACGAAAAAAGTCGGCATTCCCTCGTCCCGAGCTTCGATGGAAAGTATGCAGTTTCGAGTTTCGCAACTTTGTTATTAACGTTTTTCACGATCAGAGAGAGCCGTACTGTACTATACTAAGTTTTATCTTGATGAAAATCTTCGCTAAATACCTGACAATCTATCTACATACACAGCGTTGAAATTTTCTGTCATCGAATATTGAAAATGAAGAAATAAATTTACTCCGAAATACGAAACGTTTACTTCTTGATAATTCTCAGTTCCTTGTTCGCTCATTGGAAAACGATAAAGCCTTTGCTGAACCTTTCATTAACGCAACTACATTATTACATTTTAATGAAAGTCGGTTTATCGAACTTTCCTTAGAACTTATTGATACTTATTAAAAGTATCGAGGCTTTCTCTTTCAACGAATTTTTCTCGATACCGAAGGAAGCTTGATCTCTCTCGGAATTATTGAAAGTTGAAACTTGTAATGAAATTTGCGATGTCTATTCGTAAAGGTTAGTAGTGATACTTTCCAACTCTGATTAGAAAGTTTGTTACTGTAGACGAGCATTATCTGTTGTCTAATAATATTTTAGAATATAAGGCGTCGAAATGAGAAATATTCAACGCAACGGCATTAAATTGTCTTCAGTCAAAGGTACAAATGACAGTGATAAATAACGATCACTAGAAATCGTTCCACTTTCATCGAGATTTCTATCGTAGTTGGTCGTGCTTTTAATCGTAACAAGTATACCATTAGTAGCGCGACTTTGGACCATTAAACCATCTCCTTGAAACATCCGAGGGTTAACATCTGGGCTACTGCCAAATCTCTTTTGAACGAAGAAGTGGTGCTTCTTGGCTAATTTCATTCCTATTAGAAATACGACGACATCTGGTAATTTACTTACGGAACTAGTTCCATTAAATGGATTTATTTCAAACACTGTCACCGAAGAAAAATTGAAAACGATTCTAGAAGGAACTATTAATAACTGTTATATGCTTAAAAGATCTTTTCAAAACAGTTTCAATTTTTGGTTGCTGTATCACGTCGATGATAATATTCCATTATTATTTTACATTTATCGTCCTCTCGGCGTAATTAGAAAATAAAAAAACGTACTTCAGTCCTGTTCTGATTATACATTCTTCGTGTGTAGTTGTTTATACTTCCAGTTAATTCTCATTGAACGAAGTATAGTATCGGTACACACTGTATCCCTATCTCATGGGGTAAGAACATCCGAGAACCATCTAAAGGGCTTTGACGATAGACACATTATGTGCGTCCATACTGGGGTCCATACTCCAATTGTTTACGCTTAAGTATCCAGGATGGTTAGGGCCGACAAACCTTTGCATTGACATCACAAGAATTATCAGTCTGACGACAATAATAAATAATAATAACTAGTAATAGTAACTCGTTAAATAATTAGAAAATAATAATTATTTTGTGTCGAAGAACGTCATGCTTTAATTGAAAATCAATTATTACGCAGCTAAACTTTCTAAGGAAACCTTGGGTTGTTAATGATTAAGATAAATGGATAAAAGAAATGTAATTTTGTAATTACTTAGGAGTTGTTCATTATAAGTGTTCGATACATTTTTTTAAATACTCTACTTACACAAAAAGATAAGTGTATTGAAATAAAATATATTTTTACTGTCTAAATAAATAAATAATTAAAAATCAAAATATAAACAATATGAAAAGTTGTAAGAATTAAGTTATATGATAACTTATCGACATTTTAAAGTTATCAACCGATGCAAATAATACCCTAGTTTTTTTTAACATCAGAAGCTGGCTATACTGATTTAAAACTTCAACGGTCTCATTCGAATTGTAGTGACTGCGTAACTCTTAATTTCAAAGTTATTATACAATAATTTATGCAAAAATGCAACGTGATTTGTTAAAAGTTTTAAAATAAGTATTTCGGTATATTATATTTTTATTTTCATTATATATATATATAATAATTGTAATGCACATTTTTATGTTATCTGTTTTAACCGACTACTCATTTTTGTTTACCCATGTGCCCTTTAATTATATATGAGTGTATTTTAAACAAAGCGTAAAAATATAATAAAATAACTACTGGAGATAATAAGATTGCTTATTGACAAAGAATGTTTAATTGCAGTGAGTATATACGTTTTGTAATATATATTTAAAATATGTGTAATATGATATTTCTCATTATTTTATGTTTTGACAGGGAATGAATTAATTGATAAAGTAAAATATAAAGAACAAGATGAAAAATATACAAAACATGATAATAGAAAGATGCAATGTGATAAAAAAATGGGAGAATCTCTTTATGGTTCACAGAATTTTTATTTAAAAGTATCACAAGAATCCATTATATCTGATACTCAAAATTTAAATAGCGACGATGTAGATGTAATAGAAATAAGTGATTCTAGCTCTAACTCAACTTGTTCTATAAATAAAAATGTTACTAAATTAGAATTAATATCAAAGAAACATCTTGCAACAAAGAATAATGTTTCACGTATCAAGAATATAAATGTTATTCATGATTCTTCAGATTCTGATTCTATATGTATTGAAGATGAAAAGTATTTTCAAACATGGAAGGCAAATAAGAAATCTTATTTTTTAACTAAACATCAAGAAAGGCAGGATATTGCAAAAAGAAATAAGATATTATACACATCCGATGAATCTTCATCTGATAGTATTGAATATATTAAAGACTACATAACTTCTAATAAAACTAGTAGTAGTGATTGCATCAATTCTACAACTGGAAAAAGTATTAAAGGTACATCAGAAACAAATATCCAATTTCATAGTGATATTGCACATCGAAACAAATTGTTATCAAATTGTACTACTAACAGTAGTATTGATACTTCCAAAAGTTCAAGTAGTAATGTTCAACCATCTAAAAGTGGTTTTAACAAAATGTTATCACGTGAAGATGCTAAAAATATTATTAAAAATATACAATCTACAAAAATAATATACGAATCACCAAAAATTTCCAAAATAAATGCTATATTGCCCAATAAAGAGGTAGATTATAATATGATACATCCTGCCATTTCACCCCAAAACAATTTAGAACCAAATAATGTAGTTATTGATGAAACTCCAGTGGATTCTGAAAATGATATTATTCAAAATTCTCAAGTGGATCTAACAAACCCTTATAAAACTCGTGTTAGTAAGTTTTTGGATATGGAAAATGTGGAAAAAGGTCCAAGAACATGTACTGAACTATCTGAAAGAAAAAAGAAACAAATTGCACAATGGCTTATGGCAAATGTATTTGATTCCCAAAGCGATGATTCAAGTGGTATTGTAACTTGTACTAATAAAGATGACATAAGTTCAGGAAATAGCAGTCTAGAAAGATTAGAAATGGTTTATGAAACTCCAAATAATAGGGGAAGAATACATCATGAACCTGTGAGTGAAAGTCCATATACATGTCAAATAAAAGTTAAAGAACCTAATTGCTATAATAAACCACTCTCTATAGTATCACATCAAACTACAATGAATGAATATATCCAAAAGAAAAATAATAATGCTTCTGAATTGCATAAATTGAAAAAGAATCCTACCGATAATAATATGTTTCCAACTCTAACAAACCCCACAAGAAACATGCCACAAAATGTAGTTATTTCAGATTGTGCAGATATATTAGATAAATTGTATGGAAAATCTTGGCGTGATAGGGCTGATGTATTATTTCCAAAATCTGAAGTACGTAAACAAAAGATTAGAATAAAAAGTAGAGCTGTTCAGACTGAAAGGTAATTTATAATTGTTATATTATAATTATATTAATAATGATCTAATAATTAAAATTAATAAATCTACTATTACAGAAAAATGATAAGCAAAGGAAGGTTGGATGCATCAAAGTCAGATGATGACTTTAACACATGTAAGTTATTATGGTCCAAACTGTTATTGCGCTACATTTCACGTTTATTTTAAAAAGACAATTTTAATTATTTTAAATGATATTTAGCCTTAAAAGAATTGAAATCACAAAATGTAACAACAAAAAGAAGTGTTCGTAAAAATACGAAACAAAGAGATAGCTTTATTAACGATCAAACATCATCAGAAAGTGGTTGTGAAAGTACATACTACACCGCATTAACAAATCCAAGATTATCGAAAAATAGTACAGAATCAAAACCAGCAGCTCCACCGATAATAAAACGGTAATAAATATATGTTTACAATGTTTACAATTAGAAGAAATTTCGTTATATTGTGGCATTTTGTTTTTTAGACTCATGACAATATGTGATGAGCATAGTGAAAGTGAAAATGATACAGGTAACAATAATGAAATATGTAACATAAGATCAAGAAAGCTGTCATTCAATACTGATGAAAGTGAAGATTCAAGTACTAGTGAATTTGATCCTGGTGATGAAATACCACCAAAACCTACAACTAAAAAGGGTAACGTGTATATTCATATTAATTACATAACATGTTAAACAGAAAAAAAATATTTTTATAGATTCCACTAAAACTGCACGACAAATATCTAAACTAAACACCCGAAGTAAAATACCTGTTGATAATCCAAGATACGAAAAATATAATAATAACTTCTTAGTATCCTTGAATGAAGATATTCCTCTTGCTAAAGCACACCCAGATGCTAAGAAGTATAGATTAGATTATAAAAATACTAAAGAAACTTTATGTAATTATTTGTATAAATTATATAATGAAAATGTATTTGATAATGAATTACCAAAAGATATGACAATAGAGTGGAATGTTCGTATGAGAGGAACTGCAGGTTTTTGTTATAATAAGAAATCAGTGAAAACTCTTGGTGGTATTGTAAGGTCGTCGCGAATAGTTTTAGCAACAAAGGTGCGTTTGTGTAGTATTTAAAAACAGTTTCTGGAATATAAATAAAATAAACTTGTATACGTAGGTTTTAGATACACCAAACAGACTTAGGGATACTTTAATTCATGAAATGTGTCATGCAGCTGCATGGTTAATAAATGGGGTCTCTGATGGACATGGTCCATTTTGGACAGGATGGTATATTACAATAATTATTTGTTATTTTTATATTTATCAAAAATTATTTTGATTTGTTATTTTGATTTTAGGGCTAATAAAGCTATGAAAACATATCCTGAATTACCACCAATACGCAGGTGTCATGATTATAAAATTAAAACGAAATTTACATATAAGTGTATAAACTGTGGATACAGGTAAAAATATTTTATACAAATTAATATACAATTTATAATACATACGTAATTTATTTAATTATATGTTATTAATTGTTTGTATTACATTTGAAATTCAAAAGTTTGAATATCTGAATAATTCTGAACTTTATTATAGTATCGGTAGACATTCGAAATCCTTGGATATCAAAAAGAAACGATGTGGTCACTGCTATGGAAAATTTGAATTATTAGTAAATAAGACAACAAAGTCTGGAACTGTACAAATGCAAACACCAAAGAGAGAACTTTCAGCATTTGCAGCTTATGTGAAAGAGAATTATAATTCTGTAAAAAAAGAACGAAATATAAAACATGGTGAGGTGATGAAGATTTTAGGTCAGCAATTTTCAACAATTAAAATTGCAAAGCGACAAGATAATCTTGAAAATGATCCAAATACTCCAATTAATTAAGGGACAAAAATTGTATTTTGCATTTGAGACCTATTTTACTTATAAATTAGCTATTTTAGATGACTATTCTTACTTTGTAAGAAAATTTTATAACTCATACGATTGACATAATTTTACCATTGCAGGTATTGGGATTTGAATTATGAAATGAAATATTTATTTTATATACAAAATAGGGTTATTATATTTGTAAAAATAGATAACTTTTATAGATATATTGTATTGATGTGATTACAGTTTGTAACCATGCATGTGGTTTCATAATAAATAATACGCACGAATTAAATCGTCATACCTTTATTTTAACTAGTAGAAAAGTATTGAATTGAAATACTTTATGTTGCAACAAAACTTGCGTGTCATTATAGTAATATTAATACGCAGCGTAATATTAAACTGATTAATTAATATTATAATCTCCAATAATTTGTTGGAACAATTGAACTTGTTTCCATATCGAATATCGCGATTATTTAATGGAAACGTCACTTAAGATTATTTGTATTGCCAGACGCATGCGTTAGATTCACGGTGTGGCGGCGGCATCAACAGCGCACTCTAAAAACAGTCGAGCCGAAGATGGCGACGTGCGAGTGGCGGTGTCGGTGCGGTGTTTAAGAGAAAGGACCATGTTGCTGCCGCAGTGTTCGCAGTGTTTCCGTAATCCGCGTTGAGTTCGGTGCAAATGTAGGAATGTCAGAAGCTAAAAGGGTACCTTTGCAGACCTTGGAGTTTCCGGAGTCCTTGGGCTACGCCGCGAAAAAGGAGAAAAAAGGGGAAAAGGGCAAACAGCTCGCGCCCTCCTTCCGCTTCACACTTACCCTGCCAGAGTCGAACGAGAAGGCATGTCCTGAGTTCAACTATGCACAACTCCTCAAAGCAGCCGAGGTCAGTTCTTCCTTTCACTTGTTAATCTATCGAAGGGAAAATAAAACCCGTAATGCCTATCCATACGGTCACGTTTACCAACACATTTAGTTTGGTACAAACACCGGTTATGATTTCGTTTCACATATACACTTTGACAAGAAACTGCAAAAATGCCAATGGAATCGCCCATTTTCAGACTACATGAAACGAAGAGAACTTGTATGCGTTACTCGAGCGAATTGTCATGTCGCAGCTACCGCGTGAGATCCGACGGTATCGCAATATGCATGGTTTACTTATTCCTATGTATCTTCTGCCAGGAAACATTAATATTATACCGAAATTGGCAGAAAAAGATATGATCAATTCGAAGCCATCGAATAGAAACGTCACAACGTACTGCCGGTGGATGTTCGTGTTAACGTATGCTAACGTGAAACACTGTCTGTTCAAAGTTTCGTTTCAAACCTAATCGTGAACGAGCGTTTAACACTCGTTTTCATGACAATCTTTTATTTTCTACATGTAAAAAAGTATTGAATTACTAGAATATGATGTACTGTACGGTATTGCAAATTCATTAAAATGGCATTCACCTTACTTGAGTACGTGTCTATTTCATTTCATCAAGCTACGGTACTTTCATTAACACTTTTTTCTTTATACGTACGTAAGCAACAGTTTAATCTGTATCTTATCTTAGTGATCTTATACATGTACGTAGAGTATATCCTTATTAGTTTTGTGATCGATGCACCGAGAGGGAACTCGTGACCGTCGACGTACATAAAACACGTTGCACATTGGTTCAAGCTAGATGAATATTATAAAATAACGTTATTCGTTCGCCTTGTTTTTTTTTTTTTATTTTTGATATTATATTAACTGTAGTGTTATATTTTTATCATTCGTATTATGTTCTTTTTTTATATTCATCGTGATATAAAGCATTCATGTTGTCCGAAAAGAATGGAATTCCGACTACTTGCTTTAAATTGAAAATCAATATATATAATTTTAAAGTTACTCTTATTTCAGTTTTTATTAATAATGCAATGCGTGAAATTTTTTAGTAAAATTTCAGGCATATTGGACTATATTTGTATCAAAATCGAAGACCAGCGACTTTCATTTTTTAAATAAATCGTTGGTGTTATAAATAAGATTTTTTTTTAATTTTATTTTCGTTCGTATCGTACAAACGAATTAAATTATATATACGCCGAATTTAAAAATTTTTATTTGTTAGTACAACATAATATTATTGCATTAAAAGAGAGCATATATAAATCATATATAAATAAAATAATACACATGAATATTGATAGTAGTTACATTTATATCGCATTAGTTATTTTTCACTATATAGTAACTTTTTCTTTTTTATAGCTACAATCTGGATCATTGTAATTATTCGATACAATTTATTTAAAATATCGTTTATAATTTACATTATATAATTCGAATTTATTGATGATTGTATTTTTGTTGGGATCAATCACTCGTTGTAGCGTCCCTCGTACTAGGAGAGCAGAAGATAACAGGGAGTTGCGCGTCTCAAAAGAAAGAGCAACAGTGACATTCTGCTTGTAGTATGTGCTCCTGATATGAATGGACAGTTTATGCCCTCTTTTGAATCAATTTATCCTTCTTTTTTGTTCCCATATTTTTGTTAAATGTTTTGTTAGATAATGTTAATTGTAACTATATTATCAATATTTAACCGGTAAAATAGTGCTCCGTTTAAACATTTATCAATAAGTAATTTGTAAAAATTGTTAATTTAACCACGTGATCCATTTAAATATTTGAATTTTATACATTGAAATGTTAGGAATGTCACTGATGAACGCGTGCGCAAAATGGACTATCCTTTAGTATTTAATAAAATAGTGAAAGCGCGCGACGAAATTGAAACGTGCCGCGATTCATCATGCGGTAAGAGTCGATATCTGATTAACGTCTGTAAATAATTCGTTGTATCGAATTATAAAATAAACAAATAATTTTATTTTACAGAAGAAGCGTAGGAAAGAGTTAAAGCAGGGAGATGAAAATGCCACTAATGGACTGTCTTTCGACGATGATGACGATGACGATAAACTCCGAGATATGGCAAGACGGTTTGAAGCGAAATATGTATGTAAAATATGGCTTTTTAAAAAATTTATGATAATTCAGATATATATTATAATAAATAAAAATTTATTCATTCTTTTCTAACGCTTGACTCTCGTTCAATACTCGTAGGGAACATCTACCATGGGAAAAAAGAGGCATAAATACGATGACTATGTGGATTTGGGAGCTGGATATGATGAAAATGATTCTTTTATCGATAATACCGACGCAGTATGTAATGTATTTAAATATTATTTCATTTTTTAATATAAATTTCATGACATTATACTTCATTTAATCATTTTAGTATGATGAAATTGTACCAGAAGAGATGACTACAGCACATGGTGGCTTTTACATCAATTGTGGAGCTCTTGAATTTAGAACAGCTGATCGTCATATATTGGTTCACAATAACAATAACAATAATCCCAGCAATGATGATGAAAGCAGTGAAAGTAGTGAAGAGGATACAGAGGATGTGGATAGTCCTAAAAGATTAGAGAAACGGAATCTCAGTTCATCGGATGAAGATGATACTGAAGATATTACTGGTGATCAACCAAGAAAAGTAATTGAAGTTATAGTACGATATTACTTATTTCATCCTTATTATTTATGTATTAAATATTTTTATCATTTTCTTTTTAGAAACAAAAGCTAGAAGAAAATGGTGAAAAGAAACAGACCCACGAAAATATTATTAAAAAAAAGAAGAAACAGCAACCAAATTCCCAAGATCAGCCAAATTTTCAACAGGATGGAGATACTTTAAACAGATTAAAAGTAAAAGGAGAAACTACGGATGCTGAAGGTAATGTAGTTATAATTATAGTATTTTTGTAATGTAGTGATAAACTGTAACATAAGCTTTAGTTTCAGAAGATCAAGAAGAGAAGAAGAAATTAGATAAAATAGATTCCCAAAAGAGTAAAAATGTATCGGATAAAAAGTTTGATATAAAAAAGTTTGAAAAGAAAACATCAAATACTAATGGCTTCGATGGGAAAAAAATAGAATTAAAAAAATTAGGTGGTAAAGATAGTAATATTGATGATGCAATAGAGAGTGTAGTTAATGCTGCAAGAGTGGAAGATGAATCGAGTAGAGACACAACGGATTCCGGTAAATCTCGATGTATAGGGACAGAATCTGAATGTGACGATATTGATAAGGAAGAAGCCCCATTACCTGATTCTCTTCCAGAAAATGTTGTAGAAATAGTTAATAAGTTGAAAACGTGTGCTGAAAACAGTAAAGAAGGAAAAACTAAATTTTTCAACACGACAGTAAATACATTATTGTTGAGGTAAGTAATTGCAATACTATATTTTATGCTGTAAAAAAAATTAATAGAATTTTTACTTCAGCTTAGAGAAAAGATTGAGGACGCTTCCCCCGCCAAGTTTGAGGCTAGAAACGTATGGACATCTTGCACGATTTTTACCATGTAGTAAAGTAGCACTTCAAAATAGAGCAAAAAAATTATTTGTGCAGGATCTCGACTATAAAACTAGAGATCTTATACAAAGGTAGATTTATATTTTTTTATAAACTTATTAGATATTTTATTTATATACAATTTGTATTATTGTAATTGTATTTTATTTAATAATCGTCAACTTTTAATATTATTGTAGGTTAAAAAAGGTGATTGAAGAAATAATGCCATCTGTGATGTGCAAATATATAGATGAATGTCAAAAAGTGGCCGAAGGAAAGTAAGTATTCTTCTTAAATACATTTTTCATATTAATAAAAAAATAAATTTGCAAAGAGAATTAGAGATAATAAGGTTTTTTGTAATTTTAAAATATAAATTAAGTATCTGTACAATTTTAAATGAGAACTTACTATAATTTTTTATTTCTTAGTCCTCATTTATACTGGGATATATACCGGTACTGTTGGTAAGGTGCCCCTCGTAAGAGGAAACCTTTTCTATTTTCATCTTTCCGATTTTTATCTTATTTTTTCTTCAATATCTTCAAATTTTCCCTACTTCATGCTTATATTTATACACCATATGTATGCTATCTCAATGTTTGATAGTTTCAAAAAGATAGTTTTTATGTTATTAAGTAAATTTTTTTTATATTTTATTTTTAATGTTCTTGTTGAGATAGCGAAAAATGCGGGGCTTATCATCAGTATCAGTGTTTAATTTATCACAAGCATCATCCTTTTCGTCAAGTAATGAAATTTCGTTTACTTGAAGTTCAATTTAGTGATCACACATACACTGTGTTTTCTATATTTTTTATCTAGGGTTTCATAATAAAATTCTTATACAGGAATTTTTCAGATCATGGAATTTTATTGCAATAAATGCTGATCACCATCTTTTTTTTATCATCGCCGTGTTATAAATTCCTTTACAATTCTCTCGTTTTTCTTGATTTATAATCAATATTTCCATTGCAGGGAGATGGAAGGATCACCCGAAGATGTTGAAAGTTCCGATGACGAAGATATGTGTGAGGATATAGATAAATCGAAAATTCCTAAAAAGCGATTTCCTTGGACCGAAGAAGCAAAGTAAATTTTTGAAATGAACTTTATATTATATAGAAACCAGAGATATCAAATTCTTTCTATCTACCTTTTTATTTTTTACAGAAAACTTGTTTCTGACATTGCAAGTATAAAAAGTCAGTGTTATAATGTTTTAAGACCGAGAAAATTAAGTATGTACACTTATGTTGGATCGTTTATGGTCCGTCAAGTATTACCATTGTGGCCCCGTGGATATATGACAGCGCACGCTTTGCTGAAATTTGTTGGTGAAGCCGAACCTACGTAAGTACTATTATAAATTTAAAATGTACGTGATTCTTTTAAAAAATAGATATTATAGCAAAATGATTTGTTTTTAGCACAAAAAAGAAAACAAAAAAACCGAAAGAAGTTGGCAATGGTAATACTACCAGTTCTTCAGAAAATGCAATCTACAATTCCGCAAGAGTTGAACTATCAAATATAAGTGCCGTTTCTTCACAAGAGAAAGCCTTAACGAATGCATCTAAAATTTTAAATGCAACAGAGAATTCTACAAATTATGTAAAACAAGGAACTACAAAATCAAGTGATAATATAGAGAAAAAACAACATAGTATAAAGAATAAAGATAAAAATAAAGATACTAACAATTCTGGTCAGTATCACGAAAATTCAGCATCTAATAATTCCACTGTAGGTAAGATTTCTGTTGTGCCTACGGCTCAGTTAATGGCTCAAAAACCGGTTAAAAGTCACGTTGAAAAACTTAACTTGATGGATCTAGTTAATAGCTCTCTCTCTATTACACCGGTTAATGATTTTCACAAAGTATCTACGAAGATGAGTGAAAATAAAAAGGATGTAGTTTCTATTACTGCTTATTCAGAAACTTCAAATGTTCTTCCAAATACAAATGAAGTGCCTCAAACTGGACACCATTCCGTACACAGACAGGAAGCTTCATATTCATGTACACAGTCACAACATTCTAATTATTCTACATCAAATCAAACATCTTCACTTTCAAAAGCTGTATCCTTGAAACACAGACTGCTACATGAAAATACAGATGTAAAAAGTGATAAAAGATTAGAAGATAAAGATATTGATTTGACTAATAAGACTGAGAAAAGGGAGAAAAAGCGGGAGCGATGTGCGGATGGTAAACATAAATCGCATGATGTCAAAAAAAAGAAAAAGGATCAAAAGGTATTAGATAAACAATTAGGATATGTTAATTCGGATGTAGTGCCTATACAGCAACAACAGCAGCAGCAGCAGCCACAGCTATCACTCACAAAAGAAGAACAAGAGCAAAGGCAGAACGAAGAAACAATTGCTGCTACTAATTATTTAAGTCAAATTTTCAATGATGATGTATCTTCAAGAGTAATATCAGACAAACGAAAAGACACTGGACTTATTTTGGATGAACCAGTAGGAAATGCAGTGCAACCGACGGAGCAAGAAAAAGATGTTCAAATGGTGATGAGATCGTTAAAAGAATTGCAAGAATTACAAGAAATGAAGTATTCACCAAGTAATTCACCAATTAGTAGTAATTTACAGAAACCTAACAAGTCGAATACACAATGTGCTACTTACCAAGACGAATATTCACGCTTATATCTAAAGAAAGACGTTAAACTAAAGTCTAAAGAAGATTCACAATGGTAATATTATCAAACAGTGTGCACTATAGACGTAAATTATGTTGAACAGAATGAAAATGCCAGTGAACAGATAATAATTTCATAGAGACCTATAGGCGGATTTTTCAGTAGATCTGTATTATTTTTGATGACAAACAAATTAGTGTGGAACTGATCAGAACTTCTTCCATTATTACAAGTCGCGTTATTATCGACGACCAAAATCATATGCAACTGATAAATAGCGTGCCGCGATCGTATTGTATCGCACCAATTTTTAAATATTTTAACAAACCGCCAAATTGTGTAAATATATTCATTCGTAGTAATTTGAAAATGCGCGTGTACAGAGTAAGCATAAATTATGGAAGCATATTAATCATATAAACACTTGTAAATAAGTTAACGTCCATTCATCGTCGTGAATGGGGTGGTCTGTGAAGATCCATATTTTTATTTGACGGCGTATTGCTGCTTGATGATTTTAATACAAGTTTACCAACAATTAACAGTTTTTGGCGCACGATAGACCCTGTACCAATACAATGTTGTTTTGTCGAAAAACCTAATTGTCAAGTGCTTCTTTTAATTTTGCATACTGCCAGAATACAAGAAGGAGTGGGATAATAAATTTATTTTTTCATAGTACCTAATAAATAAATAATAATTACCTAACCACCCTAAATCACAGAGCGATAAAGAATGTTTTGAACGGTGTTCCTTTTGCGCACGAACTGCTATTATGATTTTGTGATGTAATACAGAGAACAGTGGTAATGTATATTTTTCGACGTATATTCGGAATTAAAATCATTGCCTTCCAAATTGTTAATTTACAACGTATAAGCAAATCATCTAATTCGCTTATCAACAGATAATGGTAGATATTACAGTAGGACGGCGAACTACTGTATAATCTGCATGCAGTTTATAAACACAGAACAAAAAAATAGTCAAACATGTGTTTAATATATTTAAGCATATGTTGGACATTTTTAGAAGCTTTAGCTAGAACAATTATTAAATTGCGTTTACAAATTATAAATCAGTATAATTGGTACGCGACTTAATTAAACCTGTTAATTTTAATAAGCAGAGTGTAAGAGCGAATGTGCGTGAAAGTACTGTTTAGAAAGAGCTACAATATTTTTGGAACACGAAGATGATTAGTGATTGTATTATATACCACACCTTTTTTCCCCTCCCATCTTACCCTTACGATACTTAGAATATGATTAAGCGTCTTGTACAATTCTTCACCGAGAATTTCCACGAAGACGACTTAAAATATAAGTTTTGAATATTTTTTACAATATCGATATATTTCTTACCTTTACCTTTGTCCGATAAGTATATTGTAGATGTGCCTCCAACAACATTTGAAAGTTGTAAATATTATATGATATACGTACGAATAATTTATTTCAAGCTTTTTTTGTATTATTTGTAAGTTTTAACACATTAAAAAAAATTCTAACGTAATGAGTGTTTTAAACAGAATAAATAGAAAACGAAAAAGGGAAAAAAGAAAACGAAACACACTGTTTCTATTCTTACAAGTTTTCAATAAAATGCATTAACTATTTGTGATACTGTGATTTCGTAGAATATTCGTTTCGCTTCGTTGATTAATGAGCTTTCTTAATGCGTAGAACCGAAAAAACTCGAAGGTCATGCCGATTCATCGGACCTACGGATCTTTGAACCTATGCATACAGGATGCGTTTAGTTCTGTTACTTAAACAAAGGCATCTGCCTCTATATAATTGATTAAACCGACTGGAACAAACAAACCGTCTATTGACGCTTGCTTTTCAACATGTCTTTCATTTGGTATATTGTGCTTTTCTTCTTTATTCAGCGTAGTCTTTGTGCATCTGATTTGATTGCTCCACAGAACAACGAACAATCGGGATCTTCCTTATCAGACAACGTGCAAAAGAAGATCAATACCGAGGACGTAATTTTCGACGAAGAGAAGACAAGTAAAGAAGGTAGTTCCATTTATAACAAGGGGCAACTAGGATTTAATGAACGCAAGCGAGATGAAAAGAGATACGGTAACCAGGATACAGCTCGCAAAGGGCACGACAAAGGAAGACACAGTTTAGGAGAATCTGAAGTCGTCGATCACGAGAGGAATTCTTTTGAACGGCGCGGCAGTGGATATTACAAAAAAGGGCATCGCAGGACCGGTTTCAACAACAACTACCATAAAGATGAGTCAGGAAATAACTCAAGCTTTTACGAGGACAGCGATGACGAGGGGGGGCATAGGTCGACGGGGAATAATGGTGGATATTATGGGCAAAAATCGCAAAACTCGTTTAGGGATGGCTGGCGTGACGCATCCTACGTTGAGAGAGATAAGGCACAACAGGGAATACATGACAATAGAAAAAAGTAAGTGTACTAGTTAGTCTGAATTTCTTTAATGACTTTTAACACTCGTGATATACGTATGTAGTTACATACTTATCTGTATATACAAGAGTAAAGTGCGATGAATTAAGATATCGTTTTACTGCTTTGTGTTAGTTTTAACGATTATCGCGATCATGTCGGAGGGTACAACAATGATCGATACACAGATAATAGAAGAAATTACTTGAGAAACGAAGCTAGACGTTATTTCGATAAAAATGGGGAAGAGGTACATTATCCGATTATTTATCGTAATATCGATCATATTCCTGCATTCGGATATTCACGCTATCACATAGATACGCTACCTACAGGCTATTACAAGAAGGATCCTTACTCAATGGATTACCGGTAATTTAATATTATTGCTAATTGTAAGATTAGATATTAAATGATATATGCCAAAAAATTATTTATTAATGATTTGTTTATTTTCAGATATTTTCCATATCAGAGGCAAAGAAACGATGAACAAGATTTATATTATCCATTTAGGAGAGGTTATAGCAAAGGTTATCGGGATGATCTTTATGATAACGGATACTTGAGCAAATACAGAAATGGTTTTGATATTGGATATCATAGAATTTAAGATTTGAGTTCGCAACGTAAAGTAACGCAAATTTATGCTTCTAGTTGTAAAACAGTATTGCATATACATATTTATTTTGTATGGATTTAATTTTTAGTTTCATTGCAATATAAAATACACCATAAGGTCCACCATCGTCATGAATAAAGGGTATGTCAAAGCTTCTGCAACTTTATTACATACACTATGAAAATAATACCATAACCTTGATTTTATAACGATCTTAAATTTTTATGTGAAAATATTTTTTTAACGAAACCATTCGTTACTTACAAGTAGTACTTGGTTGTAAATTTATAGTGTTATCGTAGAAAATATAATGAAGCATAGTTAAATATACATTAAAAGAATTGGTACAGGTGCGTATGATCCAATTAAATTCAGGGTCCAGTTGAGATTTTTCGTTCATATTACATATTTTCCACTTTACTTTCTCTAGGCCGACAGCAACAATTATCACAAACAATTTTGAAGTCAAATTATGAATTATATTAAAAAATCTATTGCGTCAGAAATTTTTGTGATCATGGTTGTGTTTTTCAAATTATTTCATACTTAAAAATTGTTATAAATTTCAAATGTTTAAATTTTCTAATGTTTGAAATTTGTTCGACCATGAATTAGATATAATATAGGTTCAATATATGATGTATTTCTGTGTCGCATGTTTTGACGAGAATAACATCGTAAAATTAATTATCTAATTATTTAAGTGTTTCAGTTATTTTGATATAGGTATTAATTACTCTCATTAATATGTAATAAAAATGTCCGGAAGTAAATATTTATTAGTGTATGTTTCGTACAATCTAATCTTTTTTCAAAGCTAGAATTTCAATTTACATAACCAAAAATAGATTAGCACCATGTGGTCTATGATTTTATTTACCGACCGTTACTTTTGTAAGACATTTTCGTAGTATTTCATGATTTCGTCACGGGCGGCGCTATTGTCGGTGATCGTGACGTAATACGAAATACCCGACAGTCAGAGGTCTGGGGGTCTGCTGTGTGACCTTGCAGTGTTTGTAAACAGACACACGTTGCCGTTGCAAAGTGTTGAGGATAGGACAGAATCACGATATAACAAAGCGTGTCACGAAGGATTTGCTTGAGGAACATCAAAAAGAAGTAAATTCACGGGACTCATGGAGGTGGAGCCTATGTGTATTGCAGAAAATGAGACGGTGAGTCGACAATTTATGGAAACGATGAAGTGACAACGTGCTCGCGCGATGCAAACTGCCATGAAAAGCAGGCAACAAGATTACGCGCGTTAAATAGATTACACCATGTTGTGCAAAGAGGGCGCGCGTACAAAATGTCACGTTTTTTTACGATACTTGTTATTTTCGAACTGATGACAAAGGGCGTTGTTACTTTCGTTTGACGTCAGGACCTGTGAAATGGAGGGTTTGTCAAGGGGTCGTGGGGTGGGGGGCAAGCAGACCGAAGGGTGGCTGTTTGCTTGTGTGTGCTTCTTCTTGGTGTTCGTATAGTAAAGCTGACGTTCGATGTCGCTGTTTCTCGTTTCGTTCTTTCGCATTCTTGTCGATTGATCGCGCCACGTGTCGTTGAGTTTCGTTCTCCTAGTTCTCAAAAGATGACGCTGCCGTCTTCGTACGGTCATGTGATCTTCAGGCGCGGAACATTGTGGAGTCCATTTTCTGATAAGAGTCGTTAATGTTAACGAGTAGATTTTTCGTGCGATTAGTATTGTGAAATTTATGACCTTTTGTAAACAAAATAGCAATTCCGTTCTTAAGTTTAGTAATATTCTACTGTTTTATCTATTTAATAGATAGTGAAGTGTGATATCGATATGTGAAATTTATCGTCGTCATATTTCGATTCAAGAAAATTATTCGCGTGACGTGTGTGATATGTTATCATAAACTACGGTTTCTATCAATATTAACCTAACGAAGAAAAAAAGATGGATGAAATTAATTCGAGAATAATTGTTCGCTGTCGACTATCTAATTTTATTTGTAGCATATTTTTCACGTAACGAGAATTTTTCGTGAATTATTCGTGATTAAATATGTTAACAATTACTAAAAGTTGCAAAACGAAGAGAATTATTTTAACCTATTTACGAATAGCTTTGTAACTAGACGTGGATTTTGTCTCCAATCAATGCGTTCGAAAAATGAGCAATGTGTAACATGGTCATACGTAGGAGTAATTTTAAAATCAGTGCCGCGAGTTTCTGTAAATCGCCGATATGTGTCGCGCTTGTCGTTTAATATTACCGGTTGTACTGTTCGGGCACCGGTACCGAGCACGACGTCCCTGAACACAGCGTTTAGCTCGTCAACTGCGCAGTTGACACAGCTCGCACGTCGCGTAGCACCGGTGAGTTTTCTACAGATACATTTTATATACTTTTCCTTTATTTCATAGTCTTCTACAGTGTCGTTTTGTTACGTATATATCACGATGTGTTTCTCTTGAATCGACTGTGAAATTAGCTCCGTTTTCTGAACGCCTTAGATACATACCATTTCCGAACCATACCCTGTTGATTCTGTCCCTGTTCAGTCGACAATACGTACGCACGCTTTTTTGCCGGTATACACTCGTGTTGCTGATACTCGGGCGCGCGGAACGTTTTAAATTTCTTCGAATCTCGCAAGATGCATTTCGACGTCGTTACATAGTTTGAAATGCCGGTCGATTGTACTGGCTAACCGTTAGACTTGGTCGCCCACACGCGACGCTACTGCGCAATTCAACGGTACACATCTATCGCGAGGGAAAACTGTGCCGTTAATTGCGAAAACTTCGGTCTATGCGTATAAATTTAAGGGGGAAATCGTTCTCTTGTGCGATGTACATATATCGTCACCCCAACGATATAAATGCTTTCGCGTTTCAATGGTTTTATATTATACGGAACTGTGTACGCTTCTTTTTCGTAGCCCGCGTGAAATTTAACCTAGGAATGATCGATGTACCGAATAAATTTTGACGCATCGTGACCTACTCGCGTTCAGTTTTCACGTAATCGGAGTGCAATATTATTTCTTCGCTTTACGATGCCGTTTGTATTTATTTTTCTTCTTCTATTTTAAAACGATTAATCAAGGGGCAACGTTGTGATTAATTTTTTGCGATTTCATCGATAAAACTTTTCTTTTATATAAAACTCATATCACGCGACATCCAGTGAACCGTTCTTTGCTATTGCCCCGTCAAATAAGTAGGACGTAGCCATTTTCCATCGGTATTATTTCGTTACCGTAACCATTCTCGAAATTTACATTCCGATACCGAGCGTGTTTACAAACAGTTTTTGCATTCGAACGTGCTCATCTTTACACAAGAAACTCGATAGGAGGAGCCTTCTTGTTTACTCGCGTTTCTGATAACTATCGAATCGTGTTTACGAAATCAGCGAGTATCGCAATTCGCGACAAGAATATTTCGCAGTGCAGTGACTGATGGATAAGGGTACACAGGAAACGGAATTCGTAGCGACGTGACAGCGTGTTAACAGTGGCATAAGTGGGGTTAAGTAAATTTTTACATATTTAACCACGTTCTTCGAATCGTTTATTCTTATAACCCGTACAAAGCATACACCTTAGAATTTACGTTTCGTGATCTCTCTTTGCAATTAGATCAAAAGAACCGCGTTTAGAAAGTCCTCGGCTACTAAAGGAGTAAAGTACATCGGTCCAAAATAGGTTCGTTCGAAGTGGGTCGATGTCGATAGGATTTCAAGAAAATAGCAACACCATAGATCCTTGGACACCGTTAACTCGAGCGTTGGGAGACGAATCGGAGCAGGTGGAAGGTATATTGTAGGCAATTTTGCACCCGCTGTCTCTTTTCTATCGAGATCTCGATACGTTTGCGAAGCAATTGAAGCGTGGTGAACGGTTACATCGTCACGACAGATGTGCTGCTGTTCGTAAATCTTTTGCGACGGTTTCTTATCGATACGCGGGCGCATTTGCGCCATACCCCCTTCTCTCTCTTTACCGATTTTTCGTTCCACTAAACTTACTCTTCGGCAGCTATGAATCGTTGTCCGTGCAATCGTGTTACACTGACTCAGAGTCCGGTGCGTAGGGAAACGTGGGCGGCAGTCATTCCATCGGGCAATGCAGCGTGCCCTGACTTCGCTTCTATAGTCTCGTCTTTGCCCTTTCACCCTTTCTCTTCAATATACAAAGTCGTAACCTAATAATGCCCGAGAATTCGCATCGTTTAAATCATCGAAACGAAAAGTCGTTTGAGGTTATGTGCGAGCGCGTATTATTACGTTACGATTGTTGGAACGTCGAGGTTTAAGTATAGGAAAAGGTAGAAAAATAGTAGAGGAGCGTGTTAGAACGTTTACAATGGATATATTCGATCACGAATAGAACGTTCGTTCAATGGCCGCGAATTTAGCGCGGGAAACGCGAGCTGCGCGCGCATAGCTCTGAATTTAGGGGACTTTCGTCGGCGGGATGATGATTTTATCGTGGCGCTTTACCATTGTATTCACGGAATCTCTCTCGTTCATTGTTGCACAGCGGCGTAGGTGGCGCGGTTGGAAAATTACGAAGCTCCCTCCTCGTTTCCGCTTTCTTCGCCCCTCGTCCGTTCGCGTGCGTTCTCTCGCGTACAATGTCGTGGAAAAGCCCAAGGAAGCTTTTACTCGCGTTGTAGCTCGTTTTTGTCTGCGTTCTTCCTCGCCGGTTCGCGACGCGATCCTCGTCCTCGAAAATAGTTTCGTCCTTCGATCTCGTAATCGAACGCATCGCTAATCGATCGTGTATCCAGTAGCGTCGGCGCGCTTCGAAAACAAATGGAAATAAGCCTGCTGCGAATAACATGACCGGTATCAAAGTAGGAGAAAAGACTTCTGGAAGAAGTCGACGCGAATATCGTCTTGGGACGGTCTTAAAAATACGTAGCAATTGGTGCGATGTTAGCAGGATGGGTGGTTAGGAAGTAACGGAGAAGCTCTTTCGAGGTGCGCAGATACGATCGGATATTTTATAATTTATGCTTGCAGCCGCGAGTTCATTCCTTCGATTTTGCTAATCGATCTTGCATTCGATGGCGTCGCAACTGTTCGAGGACGAATCATAGCAGGTGTCATGTAGATAAGACGGATCGCAAGTAGTATAGAACCTTTGGAAGAAGTCTTCGCACGTGATCGCGACACAAATATCGTCCTCGGACACGATTCGCTTTCCTAATCGATTTTATATTTGATAGCATCTATAGAACGTTTTAGCAACAAAACGCAATAAGCTCGATATAAATAGAGCGAATGGTAGCAAAGTACGTGGGATTTTTTGGAAAATGACTAACCGCGAATATTGTCTTATACTCTGTACCACCGGGAACGGATCGAGAAAAACGGATAGTAGAAATGGAAATAGGATGAGCGGTTGCGAAGGAATACGGAAGCTTTCGGAGGAGACACGATCGGTTAACCGGTTTCGATGCTTTATAGTTCCTACGTGGCGACTTCTACAAAGGAATACTTCATTCTAGAGCGTCGGAGGATCGTGCAACCTTCGGTGAACGGAGGTAATAATAAGGTTGCGTGCCTGCGGATCCGGTAACCGAGTTGCTCGATCACTCGCTCGATCACTCGCACGATCGCTCGCTTTTTTCCACGAGCATGAGCCGCGTTTCCCGCGATATTACGGATTCGCGAGGACGCATGTCGGGATTATTCAGCGACGGATGATAATTTTAATAACGGTGATGCTCAGCCACGTGCTTAACCGTATTTAGTCTGCATTTAGTCGTTTGAGACACCTATGACGTTGCTCATTTGGACCGTGGTAGGTTCCCCAGCGGAAGCCTCGATCGAATCATGCTCCGTGGGATTTCTCGGCTCGCTGGAGTGGCGAATAAAGAGAAGGGAAATTGGAAACGGTGGAGGAGCAGGAAGGTTGAGCCGCGTAGCACAGCGAAGACAAAAAGAGACATCTTCCGCGGAGATTTTCAGGTATTTCGCTCGTGTAAACGTTGTTATGAATTTCCGTTGGAATCGCGGACCAGCGTAAGAGGATTTCGCCTAACTCCGGCCGACTACCGAATAATTGAACCCCGCGGCAATCTCTGCGGCTGTTCCGCCAAGAATCATTCGTCGCGATATTATGGCCGAAGCCTGGGAATTGCTCGCGAGGCGTGCATTTGCATCGAGGGTTAGAATTCCGATTTATCACGATCCACCTGCGCGGGGTGGGGTTGGACAACGGATAGAGGGAAAATTCGGGGAAGATTCGGCAAAGAGTTTAGGAAATTTCGATAACGTATCGCGCGGAATGAAGCGTTTAAAGTTAGACGCGTTAACGAGACCGCGTCATCGAGGTCGGAGTGTTGGTGGAAAATAGAGGAGCGAGTGGAAGGAGCGAGGCGCGAGAAGAGCCAGGGGTTATTCGAAGTCAAAATTGACGAGAATAGTCGGAGCGTGAGACAGCGCGAGGAAAGTCGGCTGTGGGTGGTAGGTGGGAGAAAGATTTTCGGTTAATAGAGGGTACGAAGGGGTGGAAAGGTGGCTAACGCGTTTAAGAGAGTCTCGCTAAGGGACTCCGGGAGTAATTCCATTAATAACGAAAATTAATTGAACGACGAGTTCTTTTGGGGAAATTCGAGAGAGAGAGCGAGTGGTGCGGACTCGTATGAAAGAGACTGGAGAACCGTGGCCGAGTTAAAAGGGTGGGCCGAGCCAAGGACGTTTCCCGTATCCTTTGTAATTAAAGACTTTCCACTGGAGAGGTGAGGTGGTCGGCCGAAAGTTGTTCCGGCGAGCAGAGGAAGCGGAGTGCACGTTAACGAACGACTTTTTCGCCGGTGCCATGGAATTGACCGATAAACGCGTTCGAATGGAAAGCGTCATCTTGGAACTTTCATTTTTCCTGGCCGGGGTCCAAGCGATCGTCGCGTCTGGAGAAATGTGCGCGGTAACTGGGGGAAATTTAAGAACGGGCTCGCGCGAAATAAATCGGACGGCGGGGGGTGTGGGTGTCGGCCGAGAGGTGTGCAAACGCTTCATTAGAGCGAATGGAAATTCACGGGTGGTAACCCGATGGAATTTTTATCGGCGGATATCGAACCGACAGAGCTTCTCTCGATCGACAAGAGTTATTTATATTTCAGCGTTATCCGCGCGCGAACCTAACTTTGCGAAACTTGCAGCGGGTGGTCGCGGCAGCTCTTCCCCTGGTTTTCGCGTTAATTCGTTGCTGCATGTACGCGTAATTCCTTCCCCATTCTGCGCGGCGAAATCGATTCGCGGAAACGCGAGATGGATAGAACTTCCGGCGTGCCGGCGTAATCTTGTAATACCGGCGGACGTGGCTCGAGTTAATTCCACTGAATTATGCAAAGAGTCATGAAACCACTTTCGTCCTCATTCGTTATAAACGACATATCTTTGCAGATAGAGAAACGAAAAAGGGAAATAAATAAACGCGAGCGAATAAACGTATTCGGGGGGGGAAAAAGGTTGGATCGGTTCTTGAACTGCGTGCTAACTGCGCTTGCGAGTTCGCCTTTGACGGGATCACTGGCCACGCACTGGTCGCTCGGGTGTACGTGGAAACCATGGCGCGTATACGTGGCATGGCAGCGAGTCCGTGCGTTCATGTCGCTAGATTAAATCACGCTTCACGCGGAACGGAGAGCCTTGGCACGAAGCGAGCCGCGTAACCCGGCCTTTGCGCTCGAGAAATACGCGTAAGAGGGAATCGGCCGACGAACTGCGAAACTACAAAGCCTCCGCGCTCGATTGTGTGTACAGTGTGGTTTACTAGCTTCCGGTCTTTGCCGCTCTCCCGTGTACTATCCTGCATCCGGCTAGATCGCGTCCACGTAATCTCTCTCGTCGCCAGCCCTCGCTAATTTTCAAAACGTAATCCGTAACCGAGGGAAAACAGGGAGGAGAAAGGAGAGACGGAAATGGCGGAAGTATCGCGCGAGAAAGGGTGAAAAATAATAAGCAACCGGTAGAAATGGAAGGGTAAAAGCGCGGAGTAAGCGGGAGGCGGTTGGAGTCGACGAGGGGTTTGAAAGGGGTGATGGTCGGCGGCCGGAAACGAGCGAATCGTTCCCCTCGACGATCGGATACACGTCAGAAATCCGAGTGGAATTGTCAGGCGCAGGGACGATGGTGCAGGTAACACGCTGCTCGCGATAGGGGCGAACGGGAAATCGACGGAAGTGTCACTGACAGTGGAGGGGTTTAACGAGTTTTCCTACCCTTCCGGTGTAGGGTGTACGCGCATCGTCGGCCCAAGTGCGACCCAAATATCTGGTCGATAGTAGCGATAGCGAGGGCGAAAAGTCGGATATTCCTCGCGATCTAATCGCGTTCTTCTCTCCACGCGAACCTCGTCGACTGTGTGACATCATCCGCCGCGAGAGTTAATTATATTCTTGGCTTAAAGGCGGGCCGCGAGAGCCGCGATAGGCTTCGCGAGCACACGCTTGGGATCCTTAGACGAGCGTGCTCCGTTCGCTCCGCTCGTTTCCTGTATCTCGCTACTCATCGCGGAACATCAATTCCATTTTCTACCCCACAAAGAACCGCGCGCGCGCGAAGAGCCAGGGCGTGGGGCGAGGGGTGGAAGAAGGAAGCGAGACGAGTCGGAAGGGCGCGAGAGCCACGGGGGTAAAGAAGTCGGAAGCGGTCGAGGGAAAGAAAGAGGATTCGAGGAGATTTAATACCAGATAGGATTGAGAGGAAAGGATAGGGCCGAAGGTAAACAGCTTGCCTAAAAGAGGGCTGAATTTGTATTTTGTCACCCGTGAGCACATGCATAGCTAAGCCTGCGGCTGCCTCTGCTCGTCGTCGCAACAACCGAGCTCTAGGGACGTGTAAATTTGAACGGGTCGCGTGGGGTCGCGAGAGGAGACACGCCCAGCCTGCGTGCGTTATATTCGCTTGTCCGTGTCCCTTCTTTATCGCTCGAGGGGACACGAGATCGTCTTTTCGATTCACCCTGCCTGTCTGCCTTGTGTACGCGGGGGTGCCGCGATTCTTTGCGCGTTAAACAACCCAGCCGATGGTTCCCTTTAAACAGGTTCGAGTCGGAGTAACGATAAAAGGGTCGGCGAGCGTGTCTTTCGATTTACGAAACGGCTCATACGCGTGAATGGCGCGTTAGAGAGAGAGTTAAACGGGTAACGATCGGGAAGAAAAAGGCGCCGTCTGGGCTTTTTCGCGACGACAAAGTGCGTTATTTGCCGACGTGGTTGCCCTACGACGAAAACTCGTCAGCGAGGTCGACTGTAAACGGCGGTGTCGCGCTTAAGGGTTGCTTTTAGCGGTCCTAGCAGCTCGCTCTCCTCCCTCTCTTTTACCTTCCTTCATTCGATAAGCTTTTGTTTCTATTGAAAACGACGATGGACGTTGTTCTCCGGACGCGAGCTCGGCCCGACTCGTTCGAGATATTAATCAGTGGCAGGAAGAAACAACGGATCAGCCGGGTATTACGTCGCAGTGGAGGCTCGTATAGTCCGTTTCCGTGAGTCGCCATTTTCCCCACGCGATGTTACGACGTTGCGATTCGGGATCGCGAAACTTTTTCGTCCCCTGTATCCCGTATGTGCCACAGTTCTTGCTTGTTTATTCTAGTTCTCCGTGTACTTTGTAATTATTCGCGACGGTCGCGATGGGTCGGGTCGTAAACGTTTTTCACCCCGTGCTACGACGCTAACGCGCGTTCCGACCCTTTACCCCGTGCCAGTTTAGCGGTTCAAAATTCTTGGTGACGTATGGTTGCTTCGAACGATATATCGCGGTCGTAAAATCCGCCGGGTCGGAAAGTACGAAATATCGACTTCTGTAACGGTAATTCGAGATATTTCGAGGAAAATAAGGCAACGGGGCGTTAATCAGTGCCGTGTCGTGTCTATTCGGAACGAGCTTTCCCGTGGGTAGCTGGGTACTGCAATTTTTGTCGTTAGGTACTTACAGTTATAAACCGTAGACTTATCTTTTAATACGGTAATTTCCAAGCACGCAGTATCGCTCGACCTAATTATATATCCCGATAAATTGGCTGTTTTCCATGAGAGGCCAGCGCATCAGCTTTTCCGATTCACGGATTAACGTGAAATTTTTCTCTTTGCAGGAGGGATCTCGCGGTGATCGGAAAGAGGGGGGTAAGAGGGGACGCAAGCCTGGAAGGAAGGCGTCCGAGAAGTCGGACATGAAAGCCAAGCTCGGTAAGCATCTCCTCCATCTTCCTGTATAATCTGCCTCAATTTTCCTCGTACCCTGTGTGGTATCGGTTATGGCGTTTTGGAAAAAATGTCAGGTAAAAATTGCCAAACACGACAGCGAGACATTCAGGAAATTTCACGCGATAAAACGGTGCCC
Organism: Eufriesea mexicana; assembly: GCF_001483705.2. Taxonomy (NCBI): domain Eukaryota; kingdom Metazoa; phylum Arthropoda; class Insecta; order Hymenoptera; family Apidae; genus Eufriesea; species Eufriesea mexicana. The sequence goes on along the minus strand of NW_016908335.1, from coordinate 1,291,571 downwards.
CACCCTTCGCGCTGTCCAGCGCGAAATTTTACAACGTCGTCCATGTAAATCAAGGGGTAATTCCGGGCGCCGCCCTTCCTCTCTGCGTATATCCGAAAGCTCGACCCGTGAATCGGTTTTTCTTTCGAGCCCCCGATGGCCAACGTTATTTGCATGCGACCCTTAAGAAGCCGAGTTAGCCCCGATTTGCATCTCTGCCTGCTGGTGTATTAAGCGGGAAAACAAGATGTAACCGCGCGCGTTGCACGAGCCACGTGAGAAATGCACGCTGGTTGATTACGAAGCGTCGAGTGACGGTTCTCGAGTCCCCGGACCCATGACACCGTAGGAATATTTATCCTGCCCGAACGAATGAATATTTATGCTGGGTCAACTCGGTGGCTGGGACCGATGTTCCCGATGATTCCGCGTCGCGACGAGATGGAAAGTTGCGTTTTGCAATTCCGTCGTTTTGCCAGTCAGGGTGAGGAGAGGGTGGTGAAGTCCTGATGGAGACATCGGCGAGGGTTGCTAGAAGCTTCGTCAGGGTGGCAACGACGCGACTGCTCCTTTCCGTTCTATTTTCGTTTACTTTTCTCCGCCCCCTTTTCACCCCTTATTTTTTTTTCATTATTATATACCATTATCGAGAGTAGCACTTGGATCGCGTTCCTCGCGCTGGTAGAGTGGACTAGGGATGTAAGATGCCCGCGTACGGACTCTAGAGGAAATCACGCGAACGAAACAATTTTCTCCATGGATCCTCTCGGTCCTTCCTGTTGCGATATTCTCACAGCTTCTACTCTAGCCGCACATTCGGACTGGTTTCCAAGGTCCGGTAGGAAGCAACACGGATAGGATTTAAGCTCGTTTTACGACCAACTTTCGCGTCCGCAATCCCGCGCTGTTCCCAGCTACGTGGCCGAAGAACCACCGCACTTCTCCCGTATTCCCGTTCCCCGCGATCTCGTAATTTTCTATCCGGCTACTCTGACCTTTCCTTCGATCGAATCGTCTCCGGCCCGGCGAGGACGTTGCCTTCGCCCAGACTTTCGACAGTCGTAATTCGTGCCATCGCCGAGACCTCTTCCGGTTCCCCTTTCCACCCCCGACGAGCCCCGTAAATCCAATTTTCCCTAATTTCATTCACGCGCGCGTTATCCCCTCGGGTTGCGATTGGTTGTTTTCGCGCGGATGTCCAGGTCGGAGCTTATTTAAGCCCCATAGACTCGTTCGATTTGGCGCAGATCCTGCACGGCTCCTGATCCCAAACGGAGCCGCAAATTGGCTGCGCGAGGACGCTTAATTTCCACGCCGAGGTCGAATCGATTCCTTCCGTGTGGACGTGTTGGCATCACAGACGTCGGCGACGGATCCCAGCCCCGATAAAATTCCCCTCGATCCACGATCCCGACCCGAGGCTCCCTATCGATGACGTTGGAAAGGCTGTTCCCGGACAGGTTCCCTTTTAAAAAAGGAAGTGGACGACGCGGGGGCCGGGCAGGAGACGTTTATTGCCGCGTAAAAGGCGGGCTTAGTGAGCCGTAGACGCGATAATAGCCGCGACCCTTGATCGTAAAGAGCTTTATCACGCCGCGGACGGTCGGAGTGCCGGAGAAATTTGCAATATCCTGCAACGGGCTATTACGATCGATTTTATCCGTCGCGCCCTGGCTTCTTCGCGGGTGTCACCGGCGCGCCGGAAGTGCCGCGGTACCACGGCCGCGCTGCAGCCCGAAACGGATGGCGTCGTCGCCGTGCGTCAGGCCCGCGGCTTGAAAAATCGCGCGTCACATTTGAGTTACGCGAATTTATTGCCCGATGGCTGCGCACAGTCCCGCGTCCTTCGCCTTCGTTTGTAATTTTTACCGCGACAATTTATGGCCGGTTCCGCGGATGGAGCGGGGAATATTTATCGACGCTCGTTCCTCTCGCGAACGACTCCGTTGTTAGCCCGGTGGTCGGAGTCTCGTGTTTGTTTTGGATAGCTGCAGGGCTGTTTAGTTCGATTTTATGGCAGTTCCCGGGCGCCGTTGCTATTCCGCGTAACGGCGAGTTGGATCGAGAGATCGTCTCGAATCCGTGGGATCCGATCGGATCGGATGGGATCGGTCTGCGTTGCATGAAAGAAATCATCTGAAAAACTTGTAGGACCGAATCCCCATCAGCTCAACCATTCTAACATCATGGCAGAATTAGAGTAAAATGCTTCCCTTATTGGTAGAACCGATCCCCTCCTATTATCCCGGTCATAGAACACCGTGTGACAAAGAAAGCGAACGAAAAAATAGATGCAAGAGCGTAGACTCATCCCAAAGCGTAGTAGTGTTTCCAATTCGTCGTAAGTTAACTCTGAGATAACATTTCTTTCGCGGATATCTTACGCCTATGTTAACGTATCACTTTGCCGAACTTGGAGATAGTAGTTTTAGGAGTGTCATAGAAGAGTAGGTATTACTAACAAGAGTATAGGCGGAGCACGTGGAATACCTCTCTTGCTCCGCAACCGAACGAGCTGACTTCTTTCTCGCAACGCATAGTATTTGTATGCTAGGTCGGCCGCGAGTGTTCCCTTCTTCCTTTTCGATACGCAGCTGACGTTTCGCGGTATCCTCGAGTTCGCTGCTGCTCGTTCCTTATCTCGGGCACGAGAACCTTCGCCTCGCTCCTTAAACGATTTCCGTACTCGAGCTGGATTTTAAACGTGCCCCGGAGCCTTATCCTTCCCGCCCGTTTCATTTAATTCCGTAATTCTTTCGCGTGCGCGGGATTCCCGAGGTTCGCTGCGAACACGAGAGACACGCAGAGAGTATCTCGTTACCAGTTACCGCGGCATCCAGCGGCGGTGGTCTTAACGCGCTTCTGGATATCATTAAGCCGCGGAATTTTTTCCCGGGGTGGTGACGTCGTGCCGTTCGTATTTCCCGTTTCGGCGCCGAGAAACGGAGTAACGTTCGAAAAATGCCGGGCCGGGGTTATTAGCATCCCGTTTTGCTTATCTCGCGAGCACCAGGCTCGAGCTCGGCGGATCTATTTTGGATTATTAACGAGATTGTGTGGCCCGCTCGCGGCGTCGCGCTCGTCTGGCTCGATCTCGCGTGAAAAATTTACCAAAGGAACGACGGCTGCGTTACACGAGGCCGCTTGTTTGGCTTTCCTTACACCCGCCGCGTAATCGCCTTTACGATCGCTTCTTAAGAACGTTTCGCACTCGGGGAAGCGCGAACGCGGTTGCGGAAGGGGATCGTTGCAAAGGCGTCTTGAGAAATGGCAGCGGGGGTAGGAAACGGGTTCCTCGCGATGTCTTTGTGCAGCTGCTTCGGAGGATTTAGCTCGCGGATTATTGCGTTTAGAGGTAGCCGCGATTAATACGGAAATTATACCGCCGAAGTCAAAAACTACCGGCAAGAGCGTTTTCGAAAGAAGGATAAGTCGGAATGGAGGATCGAGTAAATCGCGTCGGAAGTTTCCGTTCTAACGGAGACAAGGAGCTCTCCATTCCTCTTAATTATCGGATTATTAAGTTTCAATTTTAGGGGAATAGTTTTGGACGTTTCGAATTGAAGACAGTTTACCGAGAGCCGTGGATCCGTGCATCCCGTTTTCGATGACGTCCTCGATTTATAGTTGCAGATATTTTACTCGCAGCAGTGAGATGAAGAAAAATGATGGGTTACTCTTGAGTTTCAACCGAGATTATCATTTATTATCAATTCGCTGTCACTAAGTTCAATATCTCGAATATTTAAACCCTTTCTCTACGACATCGTGTGAGACACGTGGTAAGGAGATCGGGTCAAACACGAGTACCACGTGTGACAGACGTGGTTCGAAGATAGGGCCCTACGTAAACATAACGGGTCAAATTCGTGGTTTATTTTCGTCGATATCTTGCGTGTTATTTTCTGCTACATTAGGACGAAGTGGCTAGACGTGTACGACGTTACTATTCGCGATGACATGCGCCATCAGCAAGGGGTTAATAGTGCAGCTGTCAACGGAGTGGATATAACTTATTAAAGAACCTGGGACGCGAATAAACTATCGGAAATTACAGAAATTAAATTTGCATTATAATTTCTAAAGTTAGAAGCATTTTAACGCTCCTTGAACCACCGTCATCGATACCCAGCAGAGATGGAAGCCGTTCCAAATGGACCATGTTTCTCCGAAAATATTTCGAATTATTATTTCAGAACTGGCAACTCTCGTACTCTCAGATTCCAGCGATTTCGCGAATTTTCGAGCAGCGCCGTTTAAACCAGCCATACGTTATACCCTTATCTATTCACGGGGCTAGACGTCTATTATGCGCGAGCATACAGGAGTCGCGAGGCGTATTCGGGTCTTTAGAAGTCGGCCCGGTAACGCGGTCGACGTCGGCCTGTCAGGTTTTCACGCTTTTCCCGTTTATTTTTCCAGAACGAAGTCGACAGAGCGCGAGGGAGTGTCGTGCTCGGAAGAAGCTGAGGTATCAATACCTCGAAGAGCTGGTTGCCGACCGCGAAAAGGCTGTGCTCGCGCTACGAAGGGAGCTGGAGATGGTGAGTCTTCCACGGGAGCGTCTGCTTCTTATCCTCCTATCATCTTATTCCCGACTATTCGTTTCACCGTCATATCTCGCGCGTATGTCCTATCGTACCCCGTGCCCCTTTCTCTATGCAACCGGCCGATAATAAATCCTTCCGCTCGGGAGAAGTTGCCGCGGCTGCGAAGTGAGTTATACACCTATTATTCCGGCGAGCCCCCTCGCGTTGGGCGTTTTTAAAGTCGCGTGTGTTCTCGATTATGCAATCGTGGCCCCGTCTTATCCGCGGCGTTTGGAAAAGAGTTACAGCTGTCCCCGGAATCGCCGCGCCGCGCCGCGCGTTGCGTTTGTATTTTCCGCGTGCGTTAATATCGTAAATTCCGGGGGCGAGACAAGAAGAAGGAGAACACCGGAGGACACGAAGTTTTTCCAAAGAACCATAAACATGTCGCGCTACTGCTCTTTCCCCCTTTTCTTATTTTTTTCTTCCTTTTTCCAACGGAGTAATGGCTGTGCCGGAGTTTCCGGAATTAGTTCTCGGGCACCGGGGCACAGCGATCGGTAAATCCCCGACTTTCGTCTCGCGTGTGCATTCTTTGTTACTTAATCGTGGGCCTAATTACGGCCAGTTGGTGAATTTCTCGTGTTATTTGGAATTAGACATGCGACAGCAAAGTGTACGGTTTGCTTGAAATTCGATTGCTCGAAGGTTAACGAATCGGCAAATTCGATGAGAGACCCAAAGGTACGTACATTTAAATGATCGGCGAGGTAGAGAAACGCGGTGTCCTCGAGCCTTTTCACGTTCTCAGCTCTTCACGTTTGCCGTACACGTGTGTTCGGCTCCGCCGTGGAGGAACGGCTCGTGGAGCGAAGAGAAGAGGAGAGAAGCCTTTCCCGCAACCGCCTGTCCGCATCACAGCCCCTGAACCTTTCCAGATCCCTTAAAGTTCCCAAGAACTGTTTGGGTATAAGAAACGACGTTCGATCGCGTGTCAGCTGGAAGCTCGTGTAACCGCTATCCGCTATTTTTCTTTCAGTATCGGCAGTGGGGACAGGACTTGGACGCCGGACGAGTTCCCGACGGGCTACAAACGATGCTGGAGGACCTGGGCTCTATGAAACGGGAGAAAGTGGTCAACTAACCGAACAAGAAACAGAGAAAGAGAAACACGAGTCAGGAACATCGAGCTCTGCCACCTTTCTTTTTGTTGCTTTCACTCGTCGTACCGTGGTAGTCGAGCTTTTGCTACCCGTGCTGCCTGGGTTACTCTTCGAACCGAGGAGGGAGAGAGTATCCGGGCAGTCCACGTGTCGAATTCGCATTATTCTCAACGGCTCCGTTCGAGTTCCGTCTTGCGTTTCTCTACAAGAAGAAGCCGTTGATGAAAAGAAAAAGAAATCGCCAACCTCGTTCCGATTTACGATTCTGTCCTGCTTTTAACTAGTCCTTGTTCGTCACCCCCTCTTGTCTCGTCCCTCTTCGAAGGAGAAACTGGTTTGGCCAATTGTTGTTTCTCTTGTTATTATTAATTATTATTATTATTATTATTATTATTATTATTGCGTTTAACCATATAGTTTCTTGACGCGCTTCACGAAAAATTGTTCGTGTACCCCCCTTGTTAATTGTGATCCAGATTAAGTTAACATATTGTCCTTGTTTTTTTTGTACCGTCGTTTGAGGCCCCTCGACGACAGAAAGGCCGATCGGTCGACTGTGCACCGCCCGGCGCTCGTTGTACCTACGTATTGTACCTTACTCGAGGATCGTCAGGAGGAGAGAATGAAAACGAAACGTAAAAGAAGAAAGTTATATATCCCTGTTACGCGTCGACGAAGAACTATCATTGTGTATCATAGTCGAATGAAAGAAAGTTACGCAGTATTTGCTCGTTCGGAGACTCTGTCGTATATTATATTATAGTAGGTGTATTCGTTGAGCGATTTAGACCTCGTTTTTTCAAATTTATCGCCAGGAGCGTGTTTTGGTTCTGCTGACGTGGCCGCTTGTTCGCGGCGAGACAAAGATTATCTGTATGGAAACGGTATTTTTATACTGTCGTATGAAAAGTCTATTATTTTGTACAGATTATTGATATTGCGGGAACTTGTTCATATATCTGGGAAGAGTCTAGAGATCGAATAAAATGAATATTTTTAAAGAAACCCGCCTGGTTATTCATCATCGTCTTGCTCCCCGACGTCTCTTAGTATTTGCGATAGCGAACATCGAATTCTGTTATTTATACCTGTTGCCTACGACGAGTAGCGCGTAGGATGCAGTTTCGTCAGCGTCATTTCGAAATGATATTTTTCGTATCGCGATTTCGCGTAGCCGTGCACGAATTTGCATATTTCGCCGTGAAATACGTTCGGCAACGAAATCTCTGTTTCGATTTACGCAGATTGCTATGCAATCTCCCATCGATATTATCCAGCGCGTCGAAACGATGTTACTGCCGTTCGATAAAAGTCGAGGTAAAAATAAAAAAAAAAAAAAAAAAAAGAAGACAAGAGAAAAAAAAGGAAAAATTCCAGAGAGAGAGAGAGAGATGGCTGCACGGCCACGTATGCGCGAGCGTATGCAAAATGTAAGTCCGAACCAGGCCAGGTCAATCGGTAACAGTGTCGATAATAATAATTGAAAGAAACCAGCTGACCCGCATACTAAGAATAAAATATTATTTCAGTCTTCGGACGGTGTAACGTGTGTTATTTAAACGCCGCCACGGAAAGAGATCCTGTATCCGACGAGATATTTAATCTCACGCTGGAAAAGAAGAAAAAGAAAAGAGAAAGGAAAACGAAGCCGAGGGAAATTAATATCACGCTTCCCGACCTTTTGCTTCTGCTTTGTTAACTTTTTTTGGCCGTTTAATCACTGAAACTTTAATGGATAACGTCCGAAACGTAATTTTTCCCAAATCTAATTATCCTGGCTGCGATGCAGCTTAATTTAACCAGCTTACGTCCGGCCGCGCTACGCGAGACACGGGGTATTAAAACGCGGCCGAATGCTTTGGCGCGTGTAGCAAGATTATCGCGGTATCATTTCGTTAAAGCGTTTTTAATACGTTTGCAGGGATCGGTTAAGCCGGGTTTACCGCGGTCGAGCATCAGCCGCACTCGCGACGCTCGTAAAGCTCGGGGTGCCGCGTGTACACGCGTCTTGCGCTGCACGGGTAACGACACGCGATTCCTCGCGCCATAAACTCGGCCCATTCAATTTCGTTGCCGCGGAAAAACGCGTTCCCGGGGGGCATATACGCCGTGTGCCGGACGTGGCCGGTTCATAAAGCGCGATCCCGGTACACGCGTCGAGCGGGAGAAATAAAAACGGGGGCAGGAAATAAAAGACCATCGTCCGGACGACGCGCGAGCACGGAAGAAAAAGCGTATGGTAATTCGATAATCCTAGACAATGGTAACGCGAGCCAGCTTTTCACTGCCGGCGCAGACGTAACTCGTCCCGCGTTATGAATTTCAGCCGTATTAGGTTGGATGGAAAAATTTCCACCAGTTTCGAGTGAATTAAGACGGTTTAATATCGTTAAGTGGAGGCGACCGTGTCGCTGGATCCACTGCTAAAGAGTCCACTGCTAAAGCGTCGTTTTATTATTTCCCATTTTATACTCACCTTCTCTTTTCCTCCCTTATCCACGGTCAACGCGTTCCGTTTCACGCGTGTTTCTCCATAAACTTTACATTCTATTTTCAGGGATTTCGACTGGCAATAGCATCGCCTGACAGCGCGGATATTCCGGATGTGTACAAGGAAATATGGGAAAAAACGGGAACACGGCGATTGCTACGCAGAATTTCGCCACGCGCTGTGGGAGATCGAAGTTCGGTGAGTACCGTTTTCGATTGGACATTCATAAATAAAGGAAAGAGGAAAAACGTACTGCACGCTGCAGCCGCTGTTTACGTTGCAATCTTGACAGATATTACGGCGGGATATTACGGGCCAGATAGGTTCTTCCATTTAATCTGTGTGCTAATGTTGTTACCGTTACCAGCGGTATGACCGGATTTGCTTTTCATTTACCTCGTAATTTATTCAATGGCCGACACTTTTGTTTCGCGAATCCCCGCGCCGGACGAGCTAGTTTGCCGCATCGTCGCGGGACAACGGAAAGATAACGGCGCTCGAAACTCCGCGAGTTAGTTGCGAAAAGTCAGTTGCGCGTGCGATGGGACCAGGTTTATTCCTTATCCGGCTTTGGTCGACGTGGTGGAAGCGAAAAATATTTTTTTAAATCGGAAAAGGCCTGTCGCGCCCCGTCTAGATGGTGTCAAGAGGGAAAGACCGGATCAAACGAAATCCCGAGGAAATTTCAGCTTGCGGCACGCTAGGGATCTTAATTCTCACAGGTCTCTGCTCGATACATATTTTATACCTTTGCCCGTTTCGTCTCTCCCCGTGTGATCACCGACGAGTTTCGACCCTCGTGAAGGATAAATAAATTCCTGAACGACGGCCCGAAGATGGCGCGAACCGAACGCACACCTTCGATAATTCAAGGTCCCGTGGCAATGTAACGGCCTGAGAAATCGGAGGCCGCAAAGTGGAGTGGCGGATCGAAGGATAAAGCGAATCCCGTATGGGGGTGTACATAAAGCAAGAAGCGTGGAATTTTTCAAGCGACAGTGGGAGCGTCGGGACAAAGTAGTAGAGCCCGACGCTGGGCTCGGCCGATCCAGTGGAATCGAATTCCTCCGTTTCCGCATTGATTCAATCACGGCTGCGATATAATATTCACGAACGGGGGAGATTCCGTCAAACGTCGGCCTGGTCTTGCGGCGTGGAAATGGTTTTCCGTGGAGGTCGACCTGCCGCCCGTGTCGGGATAGGGTCGGCTATCGGGCTTTACGATTGACCGAATCGTAAAGCCGTTCTTCCTAAAGCGGGATACGATCAACCCACGACCGATATTCGATTCTTGATCGTATAAGCCGGAAGCCGGGTGCAGCCAGTTCCTCGCAGATGTGTCGTTAATTCTCCGCCACCTATTTCGCGGCGAAACCCCTCCAACGCCATTTCCTCCTACCTGCGGTCATTGCTCTGTCTTCCACTTGATACCTCATCTTCCTGCGATGGCTCGAGGGCCAGCATTCGGGTCACCGATATTTCATTTCGCCCCGTTCGATACGCGTGACCGGCTTGGTTCATCTCCATCCTGCGGAATTTTTCCACCCTTTCGATGCTCACGCTGATGCCAACTACCATCCAGCGTCTGAATCATCGTTGATTACTGATTACTCGGTAAAACGTCCCACGGACTGGCAACTTTGGTAAAGAGGAGTACAACCGCATTGAGATTGCCCAGTGCCGCGATACCGCGTTCACGAGAGGGTTAACGTCCCTTTTTCGCTCAAGAGACTCGCTAAGGGCGATCATAACGCTTCACGCATCGTAGACCTGTACCTCGTGATTTAGCGATAGTTCTCGAGTTGTTCGCAACTTTTTCTCCGACCCTGCGAGAATCCCTGGAATCTAGAATAGTCCGCGGAATCCGTTAAACAGTGCGCGGGATATAATTCGCCACTCTTTGGTATTATACGCAGCGAGCGGTATTAAAGGATCAAATTTATTGTCCGAGTTTCTTCCATAAAGTCGGCCGATGTCTAGCCAAGAGCGAAACAACGGGGAGTGGCTCTGGTATTGCTTCCGAGACTTCTTCCCTGCTCTTTTCACTCTCCTTTCACATTCAACGTATCTTTCTTTCTTTTTCCCTTCCTGCCTCGACCTTTTTTCCGCTCCCTTTCCGATTATTTCGCGCGCGGCCATTGGCAGAGACTAGCCACTGTCGGGCAAAGATTAGACCCGGAGAATGCAGAAAATCCATGGGAAAACGATAGCGGAGGAGGGACGAAAGGGAAGAAAGGGAAGAAAAGGGAAGAAAGGAAGGAAGGAAGAAAGAAAGAAAGAACAGAAGCGAGGGGTGGCGGTTCGTTTGCAGCGGAAGGTAGGACGAAGAAACCGACTGCTCATTCAACCTCGACCCGCCGAGGGAGGAAGCTTAAATGGTTTTTGCACGGCCGAATCCGGGTCTAAACGTGTCAAAACTTTTTAACGAGCTCGTTAGGGACCACCAATGGTGAAAAATTAATTATCATTGAAAGTGCCTTTTTCATTCTTCGCCGCCATTTTTCTTATTTCTTTCCTCTCGAACTTCCCACTTGTCAGTTTCGGGATATCGGGATTCTTTTAAACGATTTGAGCAGGAAAATTCGTTATCTCCCCGGGACAGGGGTTCTCTCGAAACTTTTACTTCCGAACTTCCCCATCGTATCTTGGAAATTCGACGAAGCGAAGGCGCGATTTCGCCGCGGCGCGTGGCGTCGCGTGAAACCGGGTGCAACGACGTGAGCTAACCGAGCGACACGTTGAAACGGCGTCGTTTTAGTTACGAGATAATAACGTATACACGGGAAACGGGAAAACAAGGCGCGGGGACTGGTAAACAGCGGTGGAAAATAAACGTTGGTCGCGTCGATTTTCCCTCGATGGCGCGTGTTGCATTGCGTCAAATTTTCTACAGGCCGTGGAACGATTGATTTATTCGATTGATAGGTAATCAGCCATTATCAAATCTGCGGAACGACAATCTAATCAAGCCCCCGGGCCAGAATTTACAGCACGTACGATCCTGAAATGCCAATAAACCAAGCCGCGTTTACGATTTCAACGTGTGCTTTGCACTTGATTGCCTCCTACGCGCTGTGTGAATCAGCAACGAGCGTTGCCCTTTGTTACTTGTAAATTGGCGAATCGATGCACTCGATTTACGGCAGCACGTTTACTTCCTCGATCTGCTCGCGCCGCATTGACTTTCAGCTCTGTGGTACCCTGGCCTTTCGTGCTGCTCCCGAGAGTTCTTCGGTTAACCTTCTACCCGAGTGTGCGAGGGACGAGGGATGGAATCGTTGAGACAAGGAACGGGTAAACCAGAGATAGGTTGAACAACCACGGTATTTCGATTTTGTCGTCGATTTATTTTTCTGGTATCAGTAACGTTTGAAATGTTAGGATATACTCACGAGGCTGGCGCTTCGTTGATCTCGACTACTTGCACACGAATGATCGTTAAATCGATCGATACGAAACAAGTCTCATTTTCTTTTCCTCCCTCCATTTTTTTTTCATCTTTTTTCACATTTTTTCGCTTTTTTTTCGTTTTTATTTTAAATCGGAACATAAGTGACGTGAGTTTGAAAACGACGCGCAGTTTCGCGTAAAATTAACGGGCCAGATGGATCGATGGCACGAGGGAAGTTGATGGCGCGTCTTCGATTTATTCTCGTCGCGGTTTTGCTCCATGCTCGCTCGCTTTAAAATCTGGCTATATTAAAAGTTTAGTGTAAAAACATCGTTAAGAAAGGATATTTACTCGGTGCGTTAGTTAGAATATACGAGCCTTAAAGTGGTGGTTAGAACGAACGAGACGCGTCCGAAAAGGTCGTACGCGAAGCTCGATCACGCATCGACGTCAACTTCGATCGTGCAAAATCGGTAGGAAAGTTCGCTCGTTGACCTGGTCAACGTTTTATCTTTTTTATTATTTTTCTTAAGCTCCTTCGAGCCTAACTTCGTATCTAGCTTCCTCCGAGACAGTCTGATCAAACCGGCCATCTTTCAAACCGAGGTGAACGTCGTTCGATGTAACGAATCTTATTTTTATTTTTCTCTCCCCTTGTCTTTCCCTTTCAAACAGAAAGCTCGTTTAATTCTTCCACATCGATCTCCATGATCGTCATCGCACGATCACCCTCGTGAAAATTTTGCCCGGTTTGCTTTATATGGAGGATCAATATGTTCATCGACTTCAGGTACCATATGTACAAACATCGTTAGTTCTCTTTCTCTCGCACACACGCACACGCACACGCACACACGCGCACGGTAGGACACATTAAAGCAGTCATCCACTCGAATCGTAATAGTCACCGTCGCGTGGACGATCGGTGTCAGTCGTTCGCGAGATCGATCGTTATGTGTACATATTTATACATAATATAATTATCATATTGACTAGAACGGTTTTGGTTCCAGCATCGACGAAAAGATCGTTGAGTGCAAATTAAACACATCGATTATGGCTGACCTTAAATCCTTAAACATTCGCTACGCGCGTGTTGGTCTTCGAAAATCGTAGATCCGGAACGCCTCTCTGGACACACGGTGTGTCACCTCGCGAAAGCTCCTCCGCGAAGGGAAGAATCGTCGTTCCATCGCGGGAAAGTACGATCGAGCTCTTCTACCCTTCGGGGCAGGTACGCATCGCGCGACATTGTCTCGCGAGCATTCGCGTCCGAGGAAATCGAGTTGGCGCGGACAAAAGGAGGAAAATGTAGAGGGGTCGAAGAGCTCGAGTGGTCCTTCACGGGCGCGAGAATTCGGTTGGAATATTTCTAAAGAGAGTTTTTCGTTCTTGGCGTCGCGACGATCGACTGCTTACGCTATTGCCGATCTTCCTTCCATTTTATCCATCGACTATGCACATGGCCGATTCTCGGTGGCTAGGGAGATATCAGTCGTTTCACGTTGTAGCGGCAGTAGTCGCGGCCGATGATGTCCTCGTACGGAATCTCTTCTTCCAGAGGCTCGATACCATCGGCCGCCATGTCGTCTCGAATCTGTGAACAGAAATGCTCGTTTCTCTCTGGATTCGTTAGCGGAAGTGGGGAACCTAGGGGAAAAATTTGTCAGCGGGATAAAGTGGTCCATTCTCGGATCGTTTTAGGCTATTCTGGAGCCGAAGAGGCAATGGAGGGTGCACCACGGGGAAATTTCACGGACCAAATGGAAATCTTTCCTCGAGCTCGCGTGAACCGTATATCGGCGATGTCGGGAAAGCGGTCGATCAATTTTCACGGTGCCTCGAGTTGGCGAAAGGTCGAAGAGTCGAAAGGAGGCTCTCGGGTAGGAAGGAAGGAAGCGAAGGAGATGGTGGTGGTGCTCGTACGATGCACACGGTGTGGCGAATATTCCGTGGAAAAATCACGGTCGGCGATCCTCGTTGAAGGAGAAAAAGGGAATGCGGGAGAAGGTGTGTAGCGAAAGCCGGGGCTGGAAAAAGTTCGCGGTGCACGTATTTCATGCGACTCTGTACAGCCACCATCAATTTTCGGTAAGCCCATTAACCTTCCACGGCCATTACAGTCCAGCCGAAGCTTTCGGCGGCGGTGGCGCTCAGCGAACGCGTAACCGATGTTCGCAACTTTTTTCCCCCCGCCCTCGCTTCGCCCTTTTTCCCTCCTTTTTCCCGCCTTTTTTCTTCCTTCCGCGTCGCGTGTTTTTGCCTTTTAATCGTTTAACGGCAACGGCTCGTTCAAATGGGCCTCCGCGTTCCCCATCGAGAGGCCCCCTCTCCATCGCGATCGTTGTTTCGCTTTGTAGGTCAACGAGATATAATCCTTTAACCGTTTCCGCCGGCGAGTGCGAGCTACGAGAAAGTAAAGCGTAAAAATAAACGTATCGCGGACAGCGTCTCATCGCGATTCGAATACCACGATTCGAGCGTGATTTATCCCCCGCGAACGTCAGTCTCGAAGCATCGGACGGATCTCGATGGACGTCGAACTCGATTTATATCGCAAAGTCGAGTCGACGTTGGATCATCGTTCACGCGATACAGGCACGCTTCTTCTTCGTTCGGTTGCTACGTTTCATCTTCAAATCGAATTTTTTTCTCGTCTGCAGCGCGGCCGCAGAACGGCCGTCGTCGCGGAGCACTCTGCGGAATTGTCGGAGAAATTAAAATGTTAATGGCCGACGAGATGATTCGTAGGTACGGACCTGGCCCGTCCTACGTTCCGTCGAAGTTAGCGACCATAAATTCCCAATGTTTTTAATCAAACGCACCGTCCTCGTTCTTTTTTCCCCAGCCTCATAATAGGTCCCTCTATTATATCCGTGGACCGGGTGGAACGTATCGTCGGTCATCGCGAACGCGAGCGTCTTAAGGGTCGTAACCGGGTGCGCGAGATAGCGCAGCAAGTACCGTATCTTTTAACGCGTTCGTCGGTTCTACTCGTTTCGAAAGAGACACCTGGCAGTTACTCGGAAGCGTATGAAGATAGGCGGGGGCTTTCTGCTAATTATCCAGCCGTACTTAACCCGTCCGTATTTGATCGCCTGTGTCAGAATTCGTTACGACACCGCCGGCTTGTTCGCCCTTAATTCTCCTTCAGACTTTATCCAGTCGGGCTGCCGGGGCGTCGTGTTCCCAGAAACAACCTTGTTTCATACGTCGGTTCTCGGGATGCAATTAACGGGAGACAATGCCGGTTCCAAAGCAATCGCGTCTCGAGACGAGTCTGAATTTACAGGCAGCTTTTCTCGCGTGGCTTTCGTATCGCGGCTCCGCGAGCGATTCAGCTGTGGCTCAGTTTTTTAAGAGTTTAATACCGACCTACCGTGGTCAAACGACCGTTTTTAAACTTTTCATTAAAAATTCTCCGTGCAACGTTAACGTGTGTTCGTCGCTCCGCTTCGCGACTTCTCTTCTAATACGCGTAATATTCGTCTCCCTTCGCGTTTCTCCCGAGTTTCGGATGTAGCCTGCTTCATCTATCGCGACCGGTCGTTTAACCGGTTGAAAAATTTAATGCCCCTTATAAAAAGACGCCGTAAAGACAACGGAGCCATGAAAATCTGTCTTAACCGTAAAATACGCGTTTCGTGGGAAAATCGTATTGGCGAAACTTGTAATCTCCGTAAAAGGCAGCTAGCGAGAACGAGCTATCTACTATTACTTTCCAAATGTACGGAGTTATTACGGAATATTTTCTTCGTTCGTCATTAGTCTCGACAAATTGGCTATTACCGGTAAAAAATATGATCTTCGTTTATGAACCTATCGTTGGACTAGTTCGTGAGAAATGGGTTACGCGCATAAATCGAAGATCCAGGGAGATGATCACACGTGGGTTCCGAGTTTCATCCTCGTTCCGGTTGAACGACGTTGAAATTCAATTTCATCCACGGTGGCGGATATGCGGTAGACCTGTCCATTGTTCTAACGATCGCGACGTTTCCCGCATCCTGTAACGAGCGGAATCCGCGTGCCAGGCGAGTCGAGTATTAAAATCGTCCCGTAACTCTGTGTTTTGCGTCACGCACGGTAACACCGCGAGAAACAGATACAGGTGAGCGTTTAAAGGAACACGTAACAGTCGGGTTTGTCCTCGACTCGTATGTCTAGGTACGAATTAACGCCACCTGCCAGCTCGAAGGAGTCGTATTCGTAGGCAGGTGTGCAGACGAGCACGAAGGATCGCTCTGCTGGAAACTGTGCTTCATTGTGTGGATAATTTGCCTTTTCTGGGGCCCAGCGCGAATTTCCGCGAGCGAAATGTTTAATTGGATCGATAAAAACTCTCATCTTTTTCCTCCGTGAATCTCATCGAGGAGCGAGCGATCCGTTCCATTTCGTTTCGTTTCGTTTCGTTTCGTTTCGTTTCGGGGCTAAAAGCTCTCGCCAAAACGTTTGGCCTAGACCTGACCTGTGCTCAGTGTTACTTTTACGTATTAACGAAATCCGCTTTGGCCAGTGTTCCGTTGCGTGGACGGTGGGGATGGTCGCGATTAAATTATCGTTGTAATTTCAGTGACGGCCAGGGGTCGAGGGTCGTCAAATAACCGACACTATTTGTACGCGTAATTTCCCGCATTACAAGCTGCCGTGTAATTCGACTAATGTCCCGCTAAAGCACATTCGGCTATACACTGTCCTCCGCTCCGCTCCTGATTTCCCTGCCAAATGGAGATTTTACGAGGGCGCGGCGGCCACTCGGCGAAACTGCGAAACACATTCGAGATATTAACGTGGCCCTTAAAAACCGACCAAGATTACTCGCAACGTGGGGTCGAGATACCATTCGTCTCCTATTCGACCGCTTGTCAGGACCAGGAGACTGTGCGCGGCTCGTTCTTCGACCACCTCTCGCCCGCAACGATAAATTAACGTCTCGATATCCGTGGCTAACAAGGAACTCTTGGCAAGTAATCTTGACGAAACTTTGCGATTGATCCAAGAATTCTCGACCTTTTTACGAACCACTGTATAAAAGGGCGGTCGGTGTCGTGGAACCTCAGGGTGGTGGTAAATTCCGCGTGACTAGTAAAAAATCCAGCAGCTTCCGCGAACGACTGGATGGGTCGTTCGAGTCGCTAGGAAAATCGTAAAATTCCCTACTCTATCACGGTGTTTCGGGATTTCTTCTCGATCCACGCGGTATCGTTCCACCCGTCGTCTTCTCGAAACGGGGATGATCGTTAACGCGCGAGAGGGGGTTGGGAAAAGGCGGCGAATGGAACACGCGATGTACGCGAGAGGTACACGTATGTACACGAGGTGGATCGGTAGAAATGATGGAAGAGGAAGGGTGGCTTGGGTAGGTGGAGAAGCGAGCCAGCTGGTTCTGGGATTGGCAGGACTCCAAGAGAACAAAAATCAACGACGGGTGTACGCGCGGTCCGGCCGTCTCTCTCGACGATGCACCGGCGGATGCATGATTTGTGTGCTTTATTAAATCCGATATTGGTCGACTCGGCTAACCTGGTTCCTGACCATCGGTTATTTCGCGCCAGAGACCAGACTGCCGGTCCACGTTGGCTCGCTGATTTATCTCGGCTCTGTCACTTTTACCGCCGGTGCACGCGCGCGACGATGAAAACGAGCATGCTAGAGGAAAGATTGCATCGGGAGAGATTCACCTTCTCCACCGCCTTGAACACGCGGATCAGATTCAGCCCAGCCAACTTCTGAATGTCTTTCTCCGACCACCCACGCGCCAGCAGCTCGGCGAACAGCTCGGGGTACTTGCTAACGTCCTCCAGGCCTTTAGGTGTCCTGAAACAAGCGGGTAGCAATGCGATTATCGTTGGGAATCTGGTTAGTTTTTAACCGAGTCTCAGATTAACCTAACCATCTTCTGGTTACGAGTTCCGAGACGGTTCTTTCTTAATTTCCCCATTCTTCTTCGCCACGGCGAGGCATTCGATAAGAGGCTTTTCTCGTCCGGTCGATGGGAAGTTCGTACAAGCCCGGAGATCACTATTTACATAAATATTTCCGCGCGATAAAATAGGGTTTTAATGAACCGGGGGAAGCGGCGGGAGTTTAAATTAGAAAACTACTTGAAACTTTTATAAGAGCCCGGCATACTTCACGTGCTTCATATTACTACGGTAATTTTACCGCGGCGTAATTCTTAGGAGGAAGTTTAATCTATTACGCTGGTCGCGGACGAATAATCCTTTTCACGTTTCTTCGTTGTTTAACGCGCGGCCGCGCACACGGGGCTCAACAACGGGGAAACTCGCGATAACCTTTGTTCATAATGCATGAGGAGGACGGGGGTGGCCCCTTAACGCGTATAAAAATTCACTTGCCGAAGAATTAGCAACTTCTTCTTTGCGCGATTTTTACACGCGCAGACGCTTTGATAAAGCTTCCTTTTCCCTGTTATCCGATTTTTCTCTCTTCTCCTCCTTTTCCCTCTCTCTCTCTCTCGGTCTCTTGCTCCCCGGGCGTACGTTCGTCTTCGCTCGAATTCGCTTACGCGGGATCTTGCGAGTATTAACGACGGCGAGGTAAGGGCGAAGAAATTTCGAACGTCCCGCTCCAGTTTTTCATCCGAAACAAAGCTGTTACGACGGAAATCCGAAGTACGATAACGAGCTTGTCGGTGGGCGGAGCTTCCGCTCCTCCAAATTACAATTCTCCTCGGGCGGTTTATTCCTCATTACTTTAATTACTATAGAGCAGGGCCGGATGATAGCGCGATTCGCAGGCGCGGCGAGAAACGTCAGCGGGCGATTTCGTTCTTTAGGAGCTGCACCGCCTTGCGATCCGAACCTAACCTCGTGGAAATGTGCCACGAGGTCGAGCTCTCCGGCCCGTTTTATAACGACTTCGGCCGAGGAGTGCAGGTGAGTCGCCAGATAATACGAATTTACGATTACCCGTATGTTCGGCCCGCGATTATTACAACGTAATTAAGGCTAAAGGTTCGAAGCACCCTTCCCAAATCTCGTCGAAGATTTCTTCATTCTCTTCCTCTTTTCCCTAATTTTTCCCTCCTTTTTCGTTTATTAACAAGCTCAAACAGCGTTGGGCTGTCGAACCCGATTCCGCGCCGGTTTCACGCGGTCTATTCATGCTCTTCGAGCTTTCGATTCGGTGTAAAAACTGTGTAAAGCAGTGTTTTGTAAAGCACTGTTTTCAGCGGCTAACCGCTCGAAGTTCGGGCTTTATTTTCGATATCACGACGTCACGGTGGGGCATTAATTTAGCAATTAAACGCGTGATCTGGGTCGACCAAGAGCGGAATTGGGACGGCGTTACGTCTTCGCGTTTCTTTCGCGGCCCGTTCCGTCGATGGCCTCGTTACCGATCCAAGACATCGGTGTCTGCCGCTTGCGTCGATTACTCCTCCGTCTGCAGCCTCTGGCTAGGATCGCGGGGCCGAAAATAAACGAATCGATGCCCGATGCTCGAAATGGCAGACTCGCGACGGAAGCTGGGCTAACTAATTTCGATACGGTCGATGGGATCGCGTGGACGCGACGCACGCGGCAGATATTCACGGCGAATTAGAGGAACGACGAGCGAGTAGAGTGACCGTCTGCGGTCACGAGCGTTGTTTCAATCTCGGAAATTTCCAAATCGAGTGTGTCCGTCATTACGGGAGACGATAGTGAACGGGCTGGCGTCGTGAACGTGTCGCGCGATCGTTTTCCGGGAAATACGTTTCCCTCGTTGCCCGGTATCACCTCTGGTTATACGCCACCTCGTATTATCGATATTAGCCGCCGCTGGACCAGGCTGCTGCTGCTCGATCACGATATGAAATTTTTCACCAGCTCGTTCCACGCTCGGCCATTATCATTTCCCTCGCGCCACTCTATTTCCCATCGTTTTTTAATCCCCTTTCTTTCCATTTCCTCCTTTTCCCCCCTCTCTCTCTCTCTCTCTTTTTTATTTCACCAAGGAACGAATAACAATTACGTACGCCGCTGGCGATTGGAAATCGACCACGGTGATAAAGGAAGAAAGATATCGCGCGTGATAAAATATTGCCGGTAGAAAATTGAGCCACGGAGATTTATCGGAGTCGTCTGAATCGCGTGGAAGCTCGTCGAGGCTCGTCGCAGCACCATCCACGACAAACCGTGGTCACGAAGCGTTGCACCGATTCGCGAAATTTCCAATTCCGCGCGCCTTTCCGCCAGAAAGGATCGCGATCACGCTCCCCCGGGGGGCGAAGAGAGATCCGCGCGATTTCCGGAAGAGGACGGCCCGATACCGCGGTGAAAATACAGACGGCACGTGGAATGTTACGCGAAGAACGAATCGCGACAAAAGCCCCCCTATTCGCGTGGACAGCAGAACTGCATCACGGCCATCTTTTTCCATTCCTCCGCGTCCCATCCGCGACGACTCGCGTCGAAACCAAAAATCCTATTCGACCCAGAAGATACATTTCGTCCAGTCGGTCTGACAGTGATTTATAGGCGGGAATGAAAGGCGGGAAGAGGAAAAAGCACCGCGGCGATGGAAGAAACGCTGAAGAGATCGATACTCCGCGGGAAAGCAGCCGCTCCAAAAGGAGGAAAACGCTGCTCTTCCACCGTGCGTTTCCTTTCTCCGTGTCGACGCTAATTATGCCCGAGGTAGGATCATTCGACAGAATAATTGATGGTAATTATCGCACCTGCTGCGATGATACGCGATTCTATTTGTTGAATTATTTAACCTCCGTTCATATCGATTCGCCCGCGGATGAAAATTCCTGGCTAATCTCGCAGCGTATCAAACCGTATTTCCAAACTGATAAACCGTTTAAATTTAATATCGGACATTACCAAAATCGGCAATCAGAGAGAAATAAATCGGCAACGATTTCTCGGAGATGCTGATCTCCACGTGGCCTCGTAAATCACGTTCGATCATTTGGATCGTTCGTTTCGCGGGTAGGAACCTCGGCTAATTACTTGCAGCAATGGTTGCTTCGGTGTTGACCACAGCTCTCACACGTCACAACGTTTCTTACCGGCTTTTCCTTTTCGGAAAAATTTGAATCGCACGCGAAGGAACCTCGAATTGCGAATAACTATGGCTAATTACTTGCAGCAATAATTGCTTCGGCGTTGACCACAGCTCTCACACGTCACAACGTTCCTTACCAGCTTTTCCTTTTCGGAAAAATTTGAATCGCACGCGAAGGAACCTCGAATTGCGAATAACTATGGCTAATTACTTGCAGCAATAATTGCTTCCGCGTTGACCACAGCTCTCACACGTCACAACGTTTCTTACCGGCTTTTCCTTTTCGGAAAAATTCAAATTTCACGCGAAGGAACCTCGAATTGCGAATAACTATGGCTAATTACTTGCAGCAATAATTGCTTCGGCGTTGACCACAGCTCTCACACGTCACAACGTTTCTTACCGGCTTTTCCTTTTCGGAAAAATTTAAATTTCACGCGAAGGAACCTCGAATTGCGAATAACTATGGCTAATTACTTGCAGCAATAATTTCTTCGGCTGTTAACCACAGCTCTGATACGTCACAACGTTCCTTACCGGCTTTTCCTTTTCGGAAAAATTCAAATTTCACGCGAAGGAACCTCGAATTGTGAATAACTATGGCTAATTACTTGCAGCAATGGTTCCCCCGATATTGACAACAGCTTTGACACGTCACAACGTTTCTTACCGGCTTTTCCTTTTCGGAAAAATTTAAATTTCACGCGAAGGAACCTCGAATTGCGAATAACTATGGCTAATTACTTGCAGCAATAATTGCTTCGGCGTTGACCACAGCTTTGACACGTCACAACGTTCCTTACCAGCTTTTCCTTTTCAGAAAAATTTGAATCGTACGCGGAGGGCTCGCACGCTTCTTAGACTACGCGAGAATCGCATTCCGCGATTTTTTCCACGCCAGTAAACCCTGTTATTTCCTTCGATATCGACCAGGGATCGAGAGGAAAAGCCTCTTGCTCTAGAGTACTCCTCGCAGTCTTGCGACAGTGATTTATAGTCGGTTGGAAATCGGGGCAAATATAGAAATGTCGCGATACAAAATTTCCTTCAAAACGTATCCGACAGAGCGGGTAGCAAAATGAAGAGCGACCTAGACTCGCGGAAACTTGAAGAAATCTTGAGGAAGAATGTCACGGCTCTCTCTTCTTTCGCGTTTCTCTCGCGGATGCAAAAATTTTCAGAAAAGGGGAACATCGGACTTGTGATTAACACTTTGACTGCCATGTTGATCATATATGATCGGTCATGATTTCTCCTGTGACGCCATGGTGGACATTGGTGACCGGAGCGCTTGAACTACTTAAACTACATTGAGTGAAAATTGAATAAAAATTAACAGTTAGTGCATTTTGAATATAATTGCTAATTAGAAGATACTTTGAAATAGAAAGTGCCCCATTGATCGATTAAAAATTTTTATTCGAACATCAAAAAGGTATTAAAACAAATCTTGTATCCAGCGGTGTACTACTATGGAAATAGGCGTGGCAGTCAAAGGATTAATAATCATCTATGCAGTTTTTCCACCCTTTCCATGAGTTACTATTTCCTCGCATTATAACCCCTTAACAAATTTCTATGAAAATTATAATGAGTCTACTTCCTTTAAACGTAGAAGACAATTTTATTCGTGTAATTAGACGGGCAAGCACTTATTTTGGGAATCAATTAAGTCGTATTCCGTTTTATTCGTTTGCCATAGGATTAATTGAACGATTACAAATTTCTTATTGGAACATAAAAAAAAAATATTACAACAAATTTCGTATCTAGTGGTGCACTCCTGTGACGTCCTGAGGGAAACATGTGATTACAGCGTGGCAGCCAAAGGGTTAACCCTTTGCACTCCACGATTTTTTGGCTAGAGAAGAGTAGCAATTCAAAGAGTCTCTACTAAAAAACTGACGATACTTTTTTGAACAGTAAATAAAGAATTGTATAATAATAGAATTATAGAATTATTTGATTTCGATACCTCGCTCACTGTTACCTTACGTTAAATTTGGTATATTAATTAATATCGATCTTCCAAATTTTATGAAATGGTGACTGAAACTCACCTCTCGAGTGCAAAGGGTTAATTTGTAACCGTGTTGTTACCAATGATTGTCTTCGTATGACGTTAGGGATACGCGAATGTATGGGAGGCATCGCAATTTGTATTATAGGGTACCGAAGTCTGTTCGAGCAATGGCGTAACGCGAACTTTTGAATTTTTTACAAGTCTGCAGCGGATGTGATTAACAAAGAAGCATCGAACGTTGCCAATTTCACGTTGCTGGTTCACTTTCATCTATTCGAGATCCGCTTGTTTTTCCTCGTCGGTGTGAATAAATAAATATAGAGAATTCGGTGATACTCGCGGTCCCCTCCTATGGGTATTGATTATCGGGCTTGAAAAATGTCGATTATTTATGCATGGTTTCGGGGTGAACCACGCGCTTTTTTTTCAAAAATATATTTATCGGAGGTTATACGCGTGGACGAGATAGATACGAGTTTGTGCACTCGCTTATTTATTTATTCGTTTCCTTTTTTCCGCTAAAGCTCGACTGCTCGTTGACGGAAGTCTCCTCGTGATCGATCGCGCTTGTTCGAGTTTATTTAACCGGCTCTGATCGTTATTTCGTTAGCTCGGTTAAGAAGGTTCGATAAGGGCATTGAATCTCCGAAGCGAACGACTCCTTTCGGTATTTATTCCGATTCCAGTGATTAACGAATCCGGGCTCTCCAGCGAAATATAATAGTTCCGATACTTTGTTAAATTCCTGCAGCTCGTTATTGTTCGATATCCCAATTTTCTGGTCCAGTTAATAACGCTATTCCTTCCCTGCAACGCCACGATCGACGACGAAAGTAGACACGGGAAAATTAAATCGTTTTAATCGATTTCTCGTTTTGCCTTCGTTTCGTCGATTCCACCGTCGATTCGACGAAATTTTTTCCCTCCACGCTCGTACCTCGTCCTGGGAATAATTCCCTCCACGAATTCCACGAGTTCCATTTACGTATCGCGTCCCGGCGAGATTTTTAATTCGAATTTGCCGCGCACGCGCGCGCGCGCAGACTGCGTTAAGGGTAGTTTGCGTCGCGGTGGTGAAGGAGAAATCGGGCATTGCTTTCATTCCGAAGCGTGCTTTCTCTGCGGATTCCCTGGCATCACGCCACTAAAAGTGTTATCTTCCATTCTTCTCCGTTTCCTAGGCAATTAGAGCGCACACGCGAGGTCCGTTTTATGCTCGAGTCGTCAAAGGCTCTGTTTGCGGATAAACGCCATTTTGGACGACGAATTCGCGCGATTATTCCTTAATCGCTTATTCCACGGACTTTGCGATTCCTGGCTACGTCATATCGTTTATGTTGACGGAATAACAAAACAAGGACGGCATCAGTGGGAATCTATTGTTAGTTTCGCAGCTGTCTCTTGTCACCGTTTCCTCTAGTCGGTCAGTCTGCCATAAGTCACGCTCGTGTTCACGAGTTCATCGAAAGCTGTCGAGATACACGATTTCCTAAAATTCGAACTGCCTACTTGGTTACCCAAGTGTCCAATAGTTTTCCTCTTTTTATCAGTAACGTGGCCATACCCCATTTCGTGTGGCTTGTTAATAGCGAGCTTAAATTTAAATACGGGACGCAAAAAATTTCGTTGTCCAATTAACAATCGCTGGCTCGTTTGCGGACAACTCGAGCGTGTTATCCGTGCCAGAAGCGTTCAATTTCCCGGTGAAAAGTACGAAAACGTTGCAGGTGGGCGCGGAGGGGTGGCTGGATTGACGACACGGCGATGCCTTTTTCTTCTCGGTGGCCATTTTTTTTCTCTCTTTTTCTCCGCTGCCTTTTCTCTGCTCCTTTTTTTATAGTTCGACGTGCAAATCGCGCCTCGTCGGGTTCACGTTGTTTTTCCAGTCCCCATCAGCTGCGCGGCTCCACGCCCATGCGTGTTTTTCGCGCGGATTTGCAAAACCTGACAACTTTTTAGCATCTGCTGTCCGCGCTCTTTTTTCCCCCCTTTGTGCCTCCCTCTCTCTCTCTCTCTCTCCTGTATTTTTCTCTTTTTTTTCTCTCCTCTTTTTCGCGCAGCTTAATGGCGAGCGTTCCGATTCCAGCCTCGGGCAGGTATAATGCGTCACAGTCTCGCAAACAGGGTCGACCGATAGTCGCGCGTTTCATCCGATCCTTTCGCGCCTTTGTTTCTCCGGCGACTATGAAACTCTATTAAATACCTCCTACCGGCGAGTTATAACGCAAACAAAACGAGACGCGGCGATAATAGAGCGGCGCCGTATCCCCGGCGAATCTACTTTTAGTCCGTCTGGAATATTCCTGGGGGGTTGTCACTGTTACAATTATCGCCGTCGTTGCAACGGGGTAAGCAGAAATTAGCTGTAACGACGGCTGACTGACGCGGCCGCGTCTCTCCGCACGGACACCGGTCGCCCTTCGTTCCCTCCGCTATCGAATATCTATACCGTTCGATTTTATAGTCCGCGTTGTTTCCACCAGCCCCCCCGACGCGTTAGTCCGCGTCCGCTTTTATGGAGCACGGGGTCGCGCGAGCGGTACAGAGATTTATCCGATGCTGGTATTACAAATATTTTGAGGGGAATACGTGAAACCACGGCGGGGAAAAGAACGTGACACGCAGTTAAGAATTGGCACGTGGCATAAGGTTTACCCCGGTCGTATTACGCTTTTATGGCGCGCTGGTCGACACTTCGACCCGATGTAAAAGGAAAAACAACGCGTGCTTTATGGCCGCTGCACGTTGGACCTCGTAAATCGCCACCAGTGCAGATGAAACGTTCCTTCGTTTCTCCACGCTAATTTACCGCGGATTCGTTACAGCTCCAGCACTACTTCGCGTTCGATTTAACCCCTTGTCGATTTCCCCATTTACCACGACGAAAGCCGGTAGACGACGAGGTCTGAACGAATCGGAGTGATCGTTACCTTCCTAATTGAACTATTTTTTAGTATATCTGACACGATCTTCGTCTCACGAGTGTGCCTCGTGATGTCCATGTTTGGTCCAAAATTGTCATCGCGAGTCAGAAGCTCGATATTAATTAATATATCAAATTTAAAATAATGTAACAGTATGGGAGATGTCAAGATTAAATAATTCTACGTGTTAATTATTATACGATTTCTTATTTAGTGCTCAAAAGATATCGTCAGTTTTATAGCAGAAAATTTTTCAAGTCGTATCCTTCTTTAGCCAAAAGTCGTCAAGTGCAAAGGATTTAATGGGAATGTCTGATTATTGTAATCTCATTGTTGTACCATGTATCTACCGTATCTGTCCTCGGATTAATCCCTTGCTCTACAGTATAAGTTCGCTTGGCGAGAGCCTTAGTCAACAGCAAAGTCGGTCACACGTTGTCATTGACAGGTGACAGACATCAGAGCTGGAGTCATTTTCTTTACGTTAGACCCTATCTATACAACACATATCTTATGTCTTACATCACTTATATCTCATCTTTGATATTGCAGACCAAGGGGTTAATCTGATGCGATGAAAGGTCGCACATAGCAAAGCAAATGACGTAAGTCAAAATTGTTCCTGGTCCACCCTACGTGATTCTTCTCATGCAAATTCTCATACCTCGATCAGGTCTCTTTTTATTACCGAATGGTATAAAGAATTTTCCGAAAACCCCAAGAGTCGAAAATTTTTATCAGTCTATTAAAATAAACCTCAGTAAAGTGTCAAGGGATTGTCAAAGTTGCTCAAAAATTCCCTCTGTCCTGTCCTGTGTAATATTACCATTCGTAGTAGATGCCTGCTATAATTCGATATTAGCCGTACCAATTTCCACGAAATTATTCAATTTTTGCGGCTTCATTTTGATTACGACGCAGTCACGTATGTATAACGTAAGAGATACGTCCCGCGTTATAGTAAACTGCGTTATACGAGACGCGCATTATCTGACGAATTTATGCAAGCTTAAACACGTCTCCGAGTTGCAGCACTGATCGCGTATTACTATAGCTGGCACGCTTTATCCGCGAGTAACTTCATAGTAACGCGAATACTAAACAAGAATATGTCAAAACGTTAAATTTATCTTGCGTGTTCCGAGTATGGCAATTTTTTCGTCGCGTTGTGCCAGAGACCATGAAATTATTATTTAACGTGACATTCCAGTCTGATAAATTTATAATACACTGTGTATAGATTAATTATAGAATATCGTATTACAATATTCCAACCTAATATCACATATGGTTAACACTTCGCATGCGGGCACGGTTTTCCAAGTTTTTGAACGTGCAGCGGGCAAATCCAGCTTTTTCGCGTACTGGTCAATTTGATAATTCACGAAATCGCGCGAATCCATTTTCAAAATGGGTAAAATGCAATGAAATAAAACTGATAAAATTAAGAAATAGGATAAAGTAAAGCGCAAGTTTCTTCAAAGTCACAGAATGCAGTTCATTGCAGTCTATCACGCAACTGAGATTACAGTCTCCCGCTTTCAACGTTTGTTCTTTTTCGGACTGTGATCACAGTCTCCTGCTTGCAATGTGTTAATGTAATGTATGACAGGGGTAGTTATTATTCTACATTTACGTGCACTTCATAGGTCACTAGCCAAAGCATTAAGAATCGGTGGCCGTATTTTTAGGAGCACTGTAGCGTCCTATTTATCGAATCCCTTCGCTGTGAAAGAATAAAAATTCCTAAACCTTTGCTTTACCTTCATAAACTTAATCCGTTAGAACGGCGGTGAGGTACATCTATCCTCCAGAATTGCAGTCGCGATATAAAATATATTGTAAACCATTTGCATCTAAGCGCGGAATATTCCGCGAGCCACGACAGTCACCTATCACCGAGCGCGGAATATTCCGCGAACCACGACTGTCGTCTATCACCGAGCGCGGAATAATCCGCGAGGCACGACAGTCGCCTATCACCGAGCGCGGAATATTCCGCGAGCCACGACTGTTGCCTATCACTGAGCGCGGAATATTCCGCGAGCCACGACTGTCGTCTATCACCGAGCGCGGAATAATCCGCGAGCTGACTTTTTCCATTACAAGTTGCTGAATATTCTTCATATGTCAAAGATAACGTTTGATTCCTTTTGTGAGCATCTCATCTACATCGGTTCATTATATTTTTAACAAGTTTTACTCTTGTGAAAATCCTTTTAACTGTCATTACGAGTAGGTGCTGATACGCGCGCGGTGATACGGGCTAGTCGTCAGTTGAACGTCGCTGATGCTTGAACACGGTACCTTAAGTAGAGCCATGATACAAATGGGTTAAAAGTGTGAGCCTCAGAATAAAAATCCTGTTATAAACACGCTTTCCGGGACGGAACAAGCACGATGCTCCTAATATCCGGGCACGTAAGAATGAAACAACGGTAAAGACTTACAGGTTGATCCCATCGTAGCCAGCGCCTATCCCGACGTGATCCACCCCTGCGATCTTCCGCACGTGATCGATGTGTGCTGTAACAGATAAGAGTAACGAGGACCGTGAGCGAGGCTGTAATAAATAAAATGTCTAATCGTGGAACTTTAATCGGAGGAAAAATAAGAGAAAAAGGTCTCCCCTTGCCGAGCCTAATATCTGATCCTCGCGACTCTGTCATCCGTACGGAGTAACACGTGTTACCGCCATTATCCCCTAAAACGTCAGCAATCCTCGCGCGTCCTCGGCGATGAATCGGCGCTCATTCTATCGGAAAGTAGGTCGTCGAACCTCTGCCGAGCAGAATTTAACCCCACTGGCGAAATAGACCGAATGTATCGGCAGCCCCGCGAAGATGGGCTCGGCGAACGTCGCGAGCCGACTTCCGGCCGCCCTAAGTGCAAACGTCAGTTCCACTTGGGTGTAAACGCAGCTGCGCGGGGTGCACTTGACGCGGCGAGCATTATACGAGGAACGCGTGGGCGATCACGGCCGCGTTATTATTAAGTGGCCGCAATTGTTGCGTTGCAGCCAGCGTGCTATGAGCAGCGTGCAACGAGAAATCAATCACCAGGCTAATGTTGTCAATGGGCTGGCCAGCACGGTCCGGCGTGCAGCCTGGCCAATTGGCCGAATTATCACTGAGAGTCGGTTTAACGCGGTGTTTCTCGTTCGCGAGCATCGCGAGCATCGTGAATTTAAGAACCCTGAACGAAGAAAGGGCGTAAAAGAGGAAAGAAACGGGAAAGAG
>NW_016908335.1:1254062-1262703 GCF_001483705.2 Eufriesea mexicana | reverse complement strand
CGGATTTCAATATACAATACGGGTTCTAGCAACAAGGCTACGTTGGAAAAATACAAGTCGGCGAAGAGGTAAAAAACTAAAACTGAAACTGAAAACTGACACTGAACTGAACTGGAACTGGAGCTGACTTTTCGCAAATTTTGTGGGTGCTTATATAATGTTAGTTTTTGGTGGGGCGAAGATGATTGGCCCTTAGTGAAAGTAGGAACGAGTCAATCGTTTTTGGACTCTGAAATTAGTCTGCGTTTAGCAACCAGGCCCTTCTAGTGACTACGGGCCAACGAATCGTTAGTCATCCAACATTTGTAATAGCATTCGCACACGCGATACGCGCAAATTCGCAATTATTTTGAGACCCTAATCAGGTCTATGTCAATTAAGTTTGATTAGACCGTGTCTTAGACACTGTCACGTCAGCGTAGCAGACCTTACAATCTCGCGAATCTCATGTCCGAGTCACTCTTGAACCAACCTTCTTTGGATAATATTTTAATAATAAATTTAGTTACACCGATAATTTCCTCGCGAAAGGGGGTCGTAGTTCTATTCGGTGGCACTTTCGAGCATCTTCAGCGTCCGTCAATGAGACGAGATAGAAATGTCATCGAGACAAGATAAAAAGAGAAAAAAATCCGTGCAGAAAGTAAAAGTTTCGAATAAATTTCGCCATTTAATCGGATCTATCCTCGGATCTATCCACGCGACCCTTCGTTGCCCGTTTCACCGAGTCCTATCGATCCTCGTCGAAGTCACGAACTTCCTTTATCGTCCGATCTTCGGCTGATACTCTTGCCTCGCTACCCACGGAGGAAGACACAGTCGATGGAACGGAAAAAAAGGGAAATCTGCGACGAGAGAGGGCAAATGAAATTCGTGACTCCTCGGGGAGAGCTATTTCGCTTTAAGCTCTCTTTCCCACCGTCGCTTTGGCTCGCGATATTTGCCTGCCGTTGGCTGCATTTCGTATTCCCAGCGCCGCGCCGTGGCCGTTGCAAGTGCGGAGGTTAACGCGAAAACGCGCCAAACTGGTTACACGCGGATCGGTATTTTGCTTGGCGACAATTGAAAACCGCGCGCGCGATCCGAGCAGAATTCTGGAATTTTCCATAGCGATCTGGAAATTTTGCCTGGATTTTGATCTCGTCGGGAAAGTCCGAACGCGTATAGGTAATCGGGGTAAGAAAAATTGCGAAATTGCACGAAGCGGAGTGACCTCCATCCTGTCCGTGCGGCTTGGCGCACGAAGCGGAAGTGCGACGAATGGAGGACTGTATCGCGTGGTGGCCGAGGAGGGTGAGGACGAAGGAAATGCCAAGTTCCCTGCCGTTCGCGTTGAAATTCTAAAGTTTCCTACGTTCGCGTCTCATGAATCACAAAGGGTTCGCAGATATGAAAGTGCAATTGCCCGTTGCCGACTCGACGCAGTCGCGTTCGATGAAGAATATTTTTTTCCTTCCCTTTGGCGCTTTGGAGCCGCGTTGGAACAGGCTGCTGCATAAATTCGCTCTTGCTCTGGTATATTTCATTTCTACGTAGAAATGCGAAGTTTATTCGAAGCGTGGCCCGTTTGCATTCGGGTCCCCGAAACTGTTCTCTCGCCGAGTGTACGAGCGCACGACATCCCGTTTGTCTATTGGTCCACGAATCGGGCAAATTTTCGAACCGAGTGATTTTAATCGAAGGGATTCATTTACGTATTTTTTGAAAAAGGTCACTCGTGGCACACGCGAAAGGGTCGCGGTTCGATCGCGCGGAAATTTTCGCGATTCCGTGCCGCCATTTTGGAGAATGGTACCGGTGAATGGCGTCGCCATGTTCGAGTGGCAGCGCGTATTGCGCGATCGAGTGTCGCTGGAAAGCACGTGCAGTCGAATTTATCAGGCAGTTGATTAACCCTTTATGACCCTACGTTTCGTTTCGTTCGATACCGCCAATTTTTGTCGGAATAAAAACACGACCATTTGGTTTTTCATTTGTTTTTTGATTTTCGACAGAAACGTGTTGGATGACTAACGATTCGTTGGCCCTTAGTCGCTAGAAGGACCGCAGACCAATTTCAGAGTCCAAAAACAATTGACTCATTCCTTCTTTCACTAAGGGCCAATGGTCATCTTCACCCCACCAAAAACTAACATTATATAAGCACCCACAAAATCTGCGAAAGGACAGTTTCAGTACAGTTTTCAGTTCAGTAGTCGGTTCAGTCAGTTGCAGTTTCAATTTCTGTTTTGTTTTTTTGTTGTATTCCAAGTAAGTATTTATTTTCGTTAGAACTTACAGACGAACTTTGAGTCTAACAATGCGGCCGAATACGTACCAGATCTTTTTAACAACGTGACTCCAACTGACTATTAGAGGAAGACTAACTCGACATTTGGGACAATGGGCAATATCTATATCTGAATTAAGAAATAAGTGGGTGTTGTCCACAGATCGAAGGTTAAGAGAGGATGATGCAGGGAAGGTCAGCGTTCGAGCGAGCAATAGGGCGTTAAGGATGAGTAAGGGATACAAAGGGAAAGTTAGCCGGTCTGGAGTTTCTCTGATGTACATAGGTAAACACCTATAGATGACAGTCCTCTAACATTTTCCTCTCCGCCGACTTGTATTTTTCCAACGTAGCCTTGTTGCTCGAACCCGTGTTGTATATTGACATCCGGGTTCTAACAAATGTATCAAATGTCGTATTATTTTCTTGATCTTCGACACCTAATTTCGGAGGAATTTCGGTCGATTATCGTTCCTCCGATGAATCTCGAGGAACGATTCTTTACGTGGCGTGGATAAGACCCGGTCTCTATGGGAATAAGTTCGATGTATAAGAAAATTGGCGGCTGTCCCGAGAGCTCTTTAGCGGTCTTGCTAACCGGGAACGGAAAATATCGGGGTCTCCAGATGGTGGGAGCTATGCGAGGCGCGGCTCAGCTGGAGGAAACGATATTAACGCGCGGGAAAAGGGAAAAAGGAGAATTTCGACGCGATTCCAGCGTCCCCTTCAATTAGCTTTTATCCTGGAATATGGGACGATGATCGTGCCAGCGGCTCGTAGTTATGCGGAATAAAGACCGAGGGCAAGGTTGATTGGAACGGAAAAAGGGAAGGCATTAGCCTTCCTAAAGGAACTTTATCAGTCCGAACAAAGGCGTCTCACCCTGGATAGCGAAGATATCTATCTCGCACGGTATCTAATCGTTAGCCGGTGACGTCTGGAATCGCTCGCACGTGACGTGTTTATAAATTACCGTTGACATAAATAATCTCTCGTTTAACTTACCGGCTACGTCTTCCAGCGTCGACTTCTCGCCGCAGCTGATAAAATGGGGGTAGAAGGACACCATGACTATACCGTCTGTTTGCGCCTGGAACAGAAACGGGGGACGAAAAAGACTAGTTAGACTCGTTGTCGTTCGTGAGATAGATTTAACCCTCTGCACTCGAGAGGTGCCTCTCAGTCACCATTTAATCAGATTCTAAAGATGGACTTTAATTAATATATCAAATTTACAATTACTCAACGATGCATGGAATATCGAAGTAAAATAATTCTACGTCTTAATTTTCATACGATTTCTTATTTACCGTTTTAGAAATATCGTCGGCTTTATGGCAGGAAGGCTTCGAATTACTATTTTCCTGTAACGAAAAAACCCCCGAGTGCAAAGGGTTAATCTTTTAAGATTTTCTGCTATAAAGCTGACGATATTTTTTCCAGCAGCGAAGAAGGAATCGTATAATAATTAACACGTAGAATTATTTGATTTCGATACCTCGTTACATTATTTTAAAATTGACATATTAATGAATATCGAGCTTCGAATTTTTATCAAATGGCGACTGAAGGGCGCCTCTCGAGTGCAAAGGGTTAACACTGGATTTACGGATGTTGATTATATACCTATTTTTACCGAAGTGAGTCAGTTTGACTCATACAAGAAAATTGGACTTTGCAAAGAAAATAGTTGCAAATCGATTTAAATGGAAGATTTATTATTAAAAAATTCATTGAAAATATTTTTTGCATATAAAGTTTGTTTTTGAAATATATTTTCGGCAAATATTTCTATTACATTCAGCACAAAGGCTGTCACATTGAACTTGAATTTTTGTCAATGGAGTGAAAGTGTTCTCGACATCTCTATATTTACTTAGCTGATGTTGCTCAGACCTGATGTAAGCTATAAATTTCACGTGTTATGCGATTAATTGTTAAATTATTTTACGAATCAAATTGGCTCACGAACGTAAAAATAGGTATACTATATTCGATAATGCGAAATGGAGGGGTCTGCGGGGGACAGGAATGAACCCTTTGCACTCGGCGATTCTTTCGTTACAGGAAAATAGTAATTCGAAGACTTTCTACCACAAAGTCGACGATATTTTTAAAACGGTAAATAAGAAATCGTATGCAAATTAAGACGTACAATTATTTTATTTTGATATTGCACATCACGTTGGGTAATTGTAAATTTGATCTTTAGAATTTGATTAAATGGCGACTGAGAAGCGCCCATCGAGTGCAAAGTGTTAACATTTACATATATTTCATTAATTCAATTTTTAACGAGTCGAATGGGCCCAGTCAAATAAATCCAGCGTTAGTCGTAAGAGAAATCGGTATGAAAAACTCACCAATCGTCGGAGTGCATGGTCAGGCACGTTTCGGGAGGAATTGCAGAGGGCGTGGGCGCTGCTGTGGCTGAAGATAACGGGCGCCCTCGACGTCTTCATGGCGACCAGCATCGTGGGCACGGAGACGTGCGACAGGTCCACCATCATTCCGAGTCGATTCATCTCGAGGACGACACTCTGCAAACGTCCAGTCGGAGGGGATAATTGGGCTAAGTTTCGAGTATCGCGAGGACGGATTTTTCTTTGCCCCTTTTACCGCGATAATGGCACTCGAGAGCTCGCGGGCCGTTTCGTCCCGAAGTAGTCTCAAAGATATCCCGGGGACGGTGCGTTAAAATCGATCGGCCCATTTCGCGGATTTACCGACTGCTCTCGGATCGAAAAGCCCGGATTAACGCGGCTTAAACCGGTCGAAACGAGCCGGTTATCAGAAGAAGAGGAACGGTGATCGGGAGAACGGAGGACCGAGTTGGTCTCGAGGGATAATTCGCGTTTTTGTGTCCCCCGTACGGGGAAATTAACCGGAAGGGGATAAGCTTGGATCGTCTTCGCGTTCGATTGTCTCGGGAATGAAAATTCTCTGCGCGACGCGTACGCCGTATGCTAGTTCGTAGCTGGCTCACGCGTGATCCGTGACACTTATTGCGGCAGCCGTTCGATCGGATTGAAATTCACGACAGACGGTTCCTTAGATACTTTGTTTGCGAGGAATTCCAATTCGAGCACGCGGAACCCGAGATTCATAGTTGGATATTCGGAGAAATCGCGTGATCTTCCGTATTCTAGGCGCGTCCCGGCCTAGAATACGCTATTTGTTCCAGTCGCTTTGGCACCCGGGCGAATCGCGTTTCGAATTCGATCTAATAATCGCATGACGCGCCGCGGGGATGGTGCGGAATTTTTGCAAAAGCACCGAAGGGATCCCTGGTCCCGGCCGCTTCTTTCGCAGATAAGAGCTTTCCAATAGCTTCTATCGAGAGATCCGCTGTCGCGTCGCTGGAAATATCGCCCGTGATATCTGACGTCCGTACTTCCGAGATACGGTTACTAATACGAAATTCGATTTCACCGGTTGACACTTGTCATTTTCGCTGGGACAAAAAGAAGGCGACCGGGCGTTCTTTCTCCTCCTCGTAGCAGTGTGGCCACTGCTCGCGTTCCACTCGGTCATTCCCGGTGCGAACAATCGCGCTCTTTTCATCCGGGGTCGGAATAAAATGCAGCGAAACTGGCACACGATCGATAAGTACCGAAGGATTACGGTGGTCTTAGTTTCTTCTCTCATCGACGATCGTCTGACAACATCGGGGTGAACGATTCATTGCCTCCGGGTTGCAGCGCGGAGAGGTCTGCCGGAAACAGAGTCATCGTTCGCATTCCGAGAACGTTCTCTTCCGCCTCTCCGGAAAACGTCGCATCCATTAAACGGGGTCGCTTTGTTAAATCAGTGCCGTCTTTCGGTCGAATCTCTCAAGATTCCTGTTTATCTCGTTCCTCCTCTGAAAGTTCGTGCTCTCGTCTCTCGTTTCCGTTCCTTTCGCGACGACGAGGAACACGCTCCCCTCGTAACTAACGGTTCTCATGCCGGTTCCCTTTCTTCCGAGTCTTCCCGTATCCCGTTCGACGTAACGTCACCGTGCCCGTCGCATTCGAGGCAAATTAGCCGGCAGACGAATTTATCGTTAACTGCAGCGGCCATTATCGCGAAATTAGCGAAGTTGCAGTATCTTTCGGGCGAAGTAGTCGTCGTTAGACGCGGCGAGTTATCTCGCGAATCCCTAGCATTTCTCCCTGCTACCTTCCGCCGAATGCTCGCACCCGTTAAACGAGAATGCTTCATTAAAGTAACAACGCGATAAACTTCACTCTTTGGGATTGCTTGCCCCACCCTTCGCCGGGTTCCACCCCGCGATTTCACGGACTCGCGTCCTTCGGATCGTTACAGTTTCCTCGGCAGCGAGTGCACCGACCACGCGAGACCTCGCCCCGGGGCGACCCCTTCCGGTTTCCGTCGCCGAGATTTTAGCGACGGGACCCCCCACGGAAACATCCCGCAGCGACGTCCCATCCGCTCGCTAAAAGCAACGAAAAGACGCTCCATCGGGAAAGACGAGACTCGAGTCACGCGTGGAGGCCCCCGATCCGAGGAGAACGAACGAATGGAATAGGAAATGGCGTGGCTTCTTCGTGTACGCCGGTCGAATAAGCACATTCCTTCAGCCCGTGTTCCGATCTTCGATTCTCGAATGGGAAATTTTTAACGCGGATCGCGAGTTCCAGGTGGAGAGATTGCATTAAAGATCGGTTGTTCCGGGAAAGGAAGGGGAAATCACTCAGGGTTTCGCGGCACGGAAACTGTAGGGTGGAACACGTGCAAGTGACGCTCGACAGAATGATATTCACCGGGAAAGCGAGGGTTTCATAAAGGCAGTCGAATCTCGCGAGCTCTGTACGCTCGGTTTTCTTCGATCACGCGAACGATTTATCAGTCTGTCTCTTCGGCGTGATGGCCGACATCGTCGTTCATCTTCCCGCGATGTTCCACAGTCTGTTTCAAACTCTTGCTTCCGTTCACCTTGAACTACCATCGGGCCACAAACGAGTAGGGACTTTTCCTTTAATTCTTCCGCGAGAGATTACTCTCCCCGGCTTGGGGAGAGGTTGCATAAAAAGACGTTTAAGGGATGAAAAATGGCCGGGGTTTCCGCGGGGAGAAAGTTAGACGAAGGTCACTGATTTTACCTTCCGTGATACACTCGCCGACGATTCATTTCTTTCGGGGGCATAAGTCAGATGGCGGTTATATTTTTTTCCCGCCCATTGAAAGAATCCACCCCCGTGAATCTCGAGGTTAAGGTGGCGTAACACCGTGTAGGCCGACAGGATGACGAATAGATCTCGTTCTTCCACCGGTCCTTTTCGAAGGGTACTCCCGCGTTATATAGCTTCCTCTTTTCCCTCGTCACTCTCCTGCATCCTTGGGAATTCGGTGCTCGGTAACGCCCGAGACCTCGTCCTATTCGCGTCCTCTAAAGACCACGATTCACCACCGGCCACCCCACCCGACGCGCAAGAAAGCAATCAAAAATCTCATCTGCCGCGAGAACCGATCGAGGCTTTTTCTTCGCTCGAAAGTTCCCGGAAATCGCTCGGCTAACAGATGGCCGAAGGATACGCGAAACAACGCCGGGAGAGGGTGTAGCTTTTCGAGGGTGGCTCGCTTTTTATTCTCGAAACTGCAAAGTCACCGGGACACGAGCAGTCGTCCGGTTATCCTGTTCTTTCCAGGCGGTGAAACTTCGTCTCTTGATACTTCTGTTTGTTACCGGCTGCCGCCGTTATCGTCGGCCAGCAACTTCAGTTACGAAACTGTCGATGCTACGGCCGCCTATTTAGACGGGAACTTTCAGAAACAAGCTGGCAGCTGGCCTCAAAAGGGCGGCTGGTCATTCTGCGGAACGCTTTCCAAAACTTATCGGTCGGATACAACCTAGTGTCGCGAACTTGGAGGTGTTCAGCGTTCCATGGCGAACGTCCGCCCCACGAATTTTCGACGGCCGTGTTCGGTCCACGGGATCGATACGGGATCCAGGGTCCAGACCAGGATCGAACGTTGCACGCTCGATCCAGTTACCATCCGTATGTAAGGGGTGGAGAACAGAGAGCTGGGTTAAAATGTGCGAGAGGAATCTTTATTTGGATGGCGGCACCCTGCGTCGAGATTTATCTTTGCTTCGAGGAACCATTTAGGTTATCAATTCTCGAAGCTGGGTTCGTGAGTGACGCAATGGGTTACCATAGAGCCTATAACAACCTTGCCGAAGATTTGACGGGGCACGCTTCTTGACAGTCCATCGTCTGCGCCACGTATCATAGAAGACTTCGAGCTTCCGCTTTGTGGCAAAGGATCGGATTTATAGAAATTGAAGTTTAAACTTTGATTTTATTTTATTCTCTACAAATGCGCGGAGACTTGAGTCTTGATGCAGGCGGTGGATTATCGAAAGAG